>NC_092105.1:47138886-47438886 GCF_045679555.1 Salvelinus alpinus | reverse complement strand
CAGAAGCTGGTATGTCAACATTATCACTGGACCTTCCCCCACTCAGCAGTATCAGCATCTGAGGGACGCCCTCTTGGCTTCTGCTTCCAGAAGAGGCAGTAAGGACGTTGTCCCTTACGTATTGGAGGGCTGCCCCAGTGTTAAGGGGTCTACCTCCTCTGTGCCTCAGACTTTTCACAGTGTTAAGAATGTCCTCCTTTGTGGTGTATGTGTTCAGATAGAAATGAACTTCTTGATCTCTACCGTACTGGACAACAGAAACGCGGTCTTTGTCTCCTCCCACATTTAGTTTCCCCACTACTCTCTGAACAAAATCACGCATTGCTGGGAATCCATTCCTTGTGCCATCAGAACCATCCACAAGGAATACCACATCCTTTCTGGAGGTGTCCTGATCAACTGAGAAAATAAATAGATTATGTTAATCAGACTGTTGAAATGTGGGGCTTGTGGTCAAATTACACCGTCGTTTCTAAGACTCAGCTGACATTTTACTAACACTTCCTGACTCTCAATTAACATTGATGACACATACCTAAATCTGTTGTCGATTCTGGCGTAACGTCAATAACAACTGCCTCCACCGAGGACAGAAGTTGCTGCTGGATGTTTGGAAGGTCAGTGAAGTCAGAGACAGACAGAGCGTAACTGGGATCATGTGATATCCTCTGCAATTCTCTGCTATCAGAGCTCCTTGTTCCAATTCCAAAGATCAAGACCCCAAGCTCCTTCAGAGCAGAAGCTGGAGTGTCAACATTGTCAGAGGACCTTCCACCACTCAGCAGAATCAGTAACTGTGGAACACCTTCAGTGCGTCGACTTCCGGAGGAGGCAGTAAAGACATTGTCTCTCACGTACTGGAGAGCTGCTCCAGTGTTGAGAGGTCTCCCACCTTTGTGTCTCAGACCTCTTACAGTGTCGAGAATCTCTCCTTTTGTTGTGTATGTGTTCAGATAGAATTGGGCGGCTGGATCTCTACTGTACTGGACCACAGCCACGCGATCTTTGTTCTCATCCACACCGAGTGTCTCCACTACTCTTTGAACAAAGTCCCGCATTGCTGGGAATCCACTCCTCGTGCCATCAGATCCATCCAGCAAGAACACGACATCCCTCCTGGGAGCCTGACTCTCAACTAGAGAATGTGAATGTTCAGAAAAAGATTTTTATTAAATGATGCATAGGTAAGGGAAACACAGGACAAAGCTGCTTCCTTCACATGACAGTCATCCCTTTCCCTAATTTCAAACAACCATTCAAAGAAAGTGGCAATGTGTGCATTGGACTGAGTGCTATCATAGAGAACATTCCTACAGAGGTACGAAATAAATCCAACATGAAAGGCCTCGGGAGGCATCTACCTAAAATGTCAAAGCTATCAAATACTCAAATCCTGATGTAAGAGTGCAAATGGAACTGATCAAAACCATATTTTTCTTACCTAGAATTGTTGGTATTACTGTTGTTGTCATGGTTGTGACCTGTACAATGACAGTGCGAATAGCAGAAAGAAGCTGCTGTTGGACGTTGGGGAGGTCAGTAAATTCAGACACGGAAAGAGCATAACTGGGGTCATAGGATATTTTTTGTAATTCTCTGCTATCAGAGCTCCTTGTTCCAATTCCAAACACCAAGACACCAAGCTCCTTGAGAGCCGACGCTGGTGTATCTACATTGTCAAAGGACCTTCCACCATTCAGCAGTATCAGAATCTGTGGAACACCTTCAAGGCGCCTACTTCCGGAGGAGGCAATAAAGACATTGTCCCTGACATACTGGAGAGCTGCTCCAGTGTTGAGGGGTCTCCCTCCTTTGTGCCTCAGGCCTTTTACGGTGTCCACAACGTCTTCCTTTGTTGTGTAAGTGTTCAGATAGAAGTGGGCCTCTGATTCTCTGCTATACTGGACCACAGAGACTCGATCTCTGTTCTCCTCCACAGTGAGTTTCTCTACCACTCTTTGAACAAAGTCACGCATTGCTGGAAAGCCATTCCTAGTGCCATCAGAACCATCCAGCAGGAATACTACATCCTTTCTGGCAATGCTTTGGTCCACTAAGAGTTTCAGAAACAAAACAGAAAATATGTTAACATTGCTTCAATGAACCTGAGACTGAAATATGTGTGTTGATTTAGTTGTCCTAGATAACGCATCCGTTCTTACCTATGACTGTCGGGGTTATGGGTGTGGCCTCAACTTGTACAGTTATGAGGGAGGAGAAAAACTGCTCCTGGACGCTGGGGAGGTCAGTGAATTCAGAAACAGACTGGGAAAAACTAGGATCAGTGGCAATCCTTTGAACCTCTCTGCTGGAATTTCTGGTTCCAATGCCAAAGATCAAGACCCCACTCTCTTTCAGGGCAGAAGCTGGTATGTCAACATTATCACTGGACCTTCCCCCACTCAGCAGTATCAGCATCTGAGGGACGCCCTCTTGGCTTCTGCTTCCAGAAGAGGCAGTAAGGACGTTGTCCCTTACGTATTGGAGGGCTGCCCCAGTGTTAAGGGGTCTACCTCCTCTGTGCCTCAGACTTTTCACAGTGTTAAGAATGTCCTCCTTTGTGGTGTATGTGTTCAGATAGAAATGAACTTCTTGATCTCTACCGTACTGGACAACAGAAACGCGGTCTTTGTCTCCTCCCACATTTAGTTTCCCCACTACTCTCTGAACAAAATCACGCATTGCTGGGAATCCATTCCTTGTGCCATCAGAACCATCCACAAGGAATACCACATCCTTTCTGGAGGTGTCCTGATCAACTGAGAAAATAAATAGATTATGTTAATCAGACTGTTGAAATGTGGGGCTTGTGGTCAAATTACACCGTCGTTTCTAAGACTCAGCTGACATTTTACTAACACTTCCTGACTCTCAATTAACATTGATGACACATACCTAAATCTGTTGTCGATTCTGGCGTAACGTCAATAACAACTGCCTCCACCGAGGACAGAAGTTGCTGCTGGATGTTTGGAAGGTCAGTGAAGTCAGAGACAGACAGAGCGTAACTGGGATCATGTGATATCCTCTGCAATTCTCTGCTATCAGAGCTCCTTGTTCCAATTCCAAAGATCAAGACCCCAAGCTCCTTCAGAGCAGAAGCTGGAGTGTCAACATTGTCAGAGGACCTTCCACCACTCAGCAGAATCAGTAACTGTGGAACACCTTCAGTGCGTCGACTTCCGGAGGAGGCAGTAAAGACATTGTCTCTCACGTACTGGAGAGCTGCTCCAGTGTTGAGAGGTCTCCCACCTTTGTGTCTCAGACCTCTTACAGTGTCGAGAATCTCTCCTTTTGTTGTGTATGTGTTCAGATAGAATTGGGCGGCTGGATCTCTACTGTACTGGACCACAGCCACGCGATCTTTGTTCTCATCCACACCGAGTGTCTCCACTACTCTTTGAACAAAGTCCCGCATTGCTGGGAATCCACTCCTAGTGCCATCAGATCCATCCAGCAAGAACACGATATCCCTCCTGGGAGCCTGACTCTCAACTAGAGAATGTGAATGTTCAGAAAAAGAGTTTTATTAAATGATGCATAGGTAAGGGAAACAAAGGACAAAGCTGCTTCCTTCACATGACAGTCATCCCTTTCCCTAATCTCAAACAACCATTCAAAGAAAGTGGCAATGTGTGCATTGGACTGAGTGCTATCATAGAGAACATTCCTACAGAGGTACGAAATAAATCCAACATGAAAGGCCTCGGGAGGCATCTACCTAAAATGTCAAAGCTATCAAATACTCAAATCCTGATGTAAGAGTGCAAATGGAACTGATCAAAACCATATTTTTCTTACCTAGAATTGTTGGTGTCATGGTTGTGACCTGTACAATGACAGTGCTCATAGCAGAAAGAAGCTGCTGTTGGACGTTGGGGAGGTCAGTAAATTCAGACACGGAAAGAGCATAACTGGGGTCATAGGATATTTTTTGTAATTCTCTGCTATCAGAGCTCCTTGTTCCAATTCCAAACACCAAGACACCAAGCTCCTTGAGAGCAGACGCTGGTGTATCTACATTGTCAAAGGACCTTCCACCATTCAGCACTATCAGAATCTGTGGAACACCTTCAAGGCGCCTACTTCCGGAGGAGGCAATAAAGACATTGTCCCTGACATACTGGAGAGCTGCTCCAGTGTTGAGGGGTCTCCCTCCTTTGTGCCTCAGGCCTTTTACGGTGTCCACAACGTCTTCCTTTGTTGTGTAAGTGTTCAGATAGAAGTGGGCCTCTGATTCTCTGCTATACTGGACCACAGAGACTCGATCTCTGTTCTCCTCCACAGTGAGTTTCTCTACCACTCTTTGAACAAAGTCACGCATTGCTGGAAAGCCATTCCTAGTGCCATCAGAACCATCCAGCAGGAATACTACATCCTTTCTGGCAATGCTTTGGTCCACTAAGAGTTTCAGAAACAAAACAGAAAATATGTTAACATTGCTTCAATGAACCTGAGACTGAAATATGTGTGTTGATTTAGTTGTCCTAGATAACGCATCCGTTCTTACCTATGACTGTCGGGGTTATGGGTATGGCCTCAACTTGTACAGTTATGAGGGAGGAGAAAAACTGCTCCTGGACGCTGGGGAGGTCAGTGAATTCAGAAACAGACTGGGAAAAACTAGGATCAGTGGCAATCCTTTGAACCTCTCTGCTGGAATTTCTGGTTCCAATGCCAAAGATCAAGACCCCACTCTCTTTCAGGGCAGAAGCTGGTATGTCAACATTATCACTGGACCTTCCCCCACTCAGCAGTATCAGCATCTGAGGGACGCCCTCTTGGCTTCTGCTTCCAGAGGAGGCAGTAAGGACGTTGTCCCTTACGTATTGGAGGGCTGCCCCAGTGTTAAGGGGTCTACCTCCTCTGTGCCTCAGACTTTTCACAGTGTTAAGAATGTCCTCCTTTGTGGTGTATGTGTTCAGATAGAAATGAACTTCTTGATCTCTACCGTACTGGACAACAGAAACGCGGTCTTTGTCTCCTCCCACATTGAGTTTCCCCACTACTCTCTGAACAAAATCACGCATTGCTGGGAATCCATTCCTTGTGCCATCAGAACCATCCACAAGGAATACCACATCCTTTCTGGAGGTGTCATGATCAACTGAGAAAATAAATAGATTATGTTAATCAGACTGTTGAAATGTGGGGCTTGTGGTCAAATTACACCGTCGTTTCTAAGACTCAGCTGACATTTTACTAACACTTCCTGACTCTCAATTAACATTGATGACACATACCTAAATCTGTTGTCGATTCTGGCGTAACGTCAATAACAACTGCCTCCACCGAGGACAGAAGTTGCTGCTGGATGTTTGGAAGGTCAGTGAAGTCAGAGACAGACAGAGCGTAACTGGGATCATGTGATATCCTCTGCAATTCTCTGCTATCAGAGCTCCTTGTTCCAATTCCAAAGATCAAGACCCCAAGCTCCTTCAGAGCAGAAGCTGGAGTGTCAACATTGTCAGAGGACCTTCCACCACTCAGCAGAATCAGTAACTGTGGAACACCTTCAGTGCGTCGACTTCCGGAGGAGGCAGTAAAGACATTGTCTCTCACGTACTGGAGAGCTGCTCCAGTGTTGAGAGGTCTCCCACCTTTGTGTCTCAGACCTCTTACAGTGTCAAGAATCTCTCCTTTTGTTGTGTATGTGTTCAGATAGAATTGGGCGGCTGGATCTCTACTGTACTGGACCACAGCCACGCGATCTTTGTTCTCATCCACACCGAGTGTCTCCACTACTCTTTGAACAAAGTCCCGCATTGCTGGGAATCCACTCCTAGTGCCATCAGATCCATCCAGCAAGAACACGACATCCCTCCTGGGAGCCTGACTCTCAACTAGAGAATGTGAATGTTCAGAAAAAGAGTTTTATTAAATGATGCATAGGTAAGGGCAACACAGGACAAAGCTGCTTCCTTCACATGACAGTCATCCCTTTCCCTAATCTCAAACAACCATTCAAAGAAAGTGGCAATGTGTGCATTGGACTGAGTGCTATCATAGAGAACATTCCTACAGAGGTACGAAATAAATCCAACATGAAAGGCCTCGGGAGGCATCTACCTAAAATGTCAAAGCTATCAAATACTCAAATCCTGATGTAAGAGTGCAAATGGAACTGATCAAAACCATATTTTTCTTACCTAGAATTGTTGGTATTACTGTTGTTGTCATGGTTGTGACCTGTACAATGACAGTGCTCATAGCAGAAAGAAGCTGCTGTTGGACGTTGGGGAGGTCAGTAAATTCAGACACGGAAAGAGCATAACTGGGGTCATAGGATATTTTTTGTAATTCTCTGCTATCAGAGCTCCTTGTTCCAATTCCAAACACCAAGACACCAAGCTCCTTGAGAGCAGACGCTGGTGTATCTACATTGTCAAAGGACCTTCCACCATTCAGCAGTATCAGAATCTGTGGAACACCTTCAAGGCGCCTACTTCCGGAGGAGGCAATAAAGACATTGTCCCTGACATACTGGAGAGCTGCTCCAGTGTTGAGGGGTCTCCCTCCTTTGTGCCTCAGGCCTTTTACGGTGTCCACAACGTCTTCCTTTGTTGTGTAAGTGTTCAGATAGAAGTGGGCCTCTGATTCTCTGCTATACTGGACCACAGAGACTCGATCTCTGTTCTCCTCCACAGTGAGTTTCTCTACCACTCTTTGAACAAAGTCACGCATTGCTGGAAAGCCATTCCTAGTGCCATCAGAACCATCCAGCAGGAATACTACATCCTTTCTGGCAATGCTTTGGTCCACTAAGAGTTTCAGAAACAAAACAGAAAATATGTTAACATTGCTTCAATGAACCTGAGACTGAAATATGTGTGTTGATTTAGTTGTCCTAGATAACGCATCCGTTCTTACCTATGACTGTCGGGGTTATGGGTGTGGCCTCAACTTGTACAGTTATGAGGGAGGAGAAAAACTGCTCCTGGACGCTGGGGAGGTCAGTGAATTCAGAAACAGACTGGGAAAAACTAGGATCAGTGGCAATCCTTTGAACCTCTCTGCTGGAATTTCTGGTTCCAATGCCAAAGATCAAGACCCCACTCTCTTTCAGGGCAGAAGCTGGTATGTCAACATTATCACTGGACCTTCCCCCACTCAGCAGTATCAGCATCTGAGGGACGCCCTCTTGGCTTCTGCTTCCAGAGGAGGCAGTAAGGACGTTGTCCCTTACGTATTGGAGGGCTGCCCCAGTGTTAAGGGGTCTACCTCCTCTGTGCCTCAGACTTTTCACAGTGTTAAGAATGTCCTCCTTTGTGGTGTATGTGTTCAGATAGAAATGAACTTCTTGATCTCTACCGTACTGGACCACAGAAACGCGGTCTTTGTCTCCTCCCACATTGAGTTTCCCCACTACTCTCTGAACAAAATCACGCATTGCTGGGAATCCATTCCTTGTGCCATCAGAACCATCCACAAGGAATACCACATCCTTTCTGGAGGTGTCATGATCAACTGAGAAAATAAATAGATTATGTTAATCAGACTGTTGAAATGTGGGGCTTGTGGTCAAATTACACCGTCGTTTCTAAGACTCAGCTGACATTTTACTAACACTTCCTGACTCTCAATTAACAGTGATGACACATACCTAAATCTGTTGTCGATTCTGGCGTAACGTCAATAACAACTGCCTCCACCGAGGACAGAAGTTGCTGCTGGATGTTTGGAAGGTCAGTGAAGTCAGAGACAGACAGAGCGTAACTGGGATCATGTGATATCCTCTGCAATTCTCTGCTATCAGAGCTCCTTGTTCCAATTCCAAAGATCAAGACCCCAAGCTCCTTCAGAGCAGAAGCTGGAGTGTCAACATTGTCAGAGGACCTTCCACCACTCAGCAGAATCAGCAACTGTGGAACACCTTCAGTGCGTCGACTTCCGGAGGAGGCAGTAAAGACATTGTCTCTCACGTACTGGAGAGCTGCTCCAGTGTTGAGAGGTCTCCCACCTTTGTGTCTCAGACCTCTTACAGTGTCAAGAATCTCTCCTTTTGTTGTGTATGTGTTCAGATAGAATTGGGCGGCTGGATCTCTACTGTACTGGACCACAGCCACGCGATCTTTGTTCTCATCCACACCGAGTGTCTCCACTACTCTTTGAACAAAGTCCCGCATTGCTGGGAATCCACTCCTAGTGCCATCAGATCCATCCAGCAAGAACACGACATCCCTCCTGGGAGCCTGACTCTCAACTAGAGAATGTGAATGTTCAAAAAAAGAGTTTTATTAAATGATGCATAGGTAAGGGCAACACAGGACAACGCTGCTTCCTTCACATGACAGTCATCCCTTTCCCTAATCTCAAACAACCATTCAAAGAAAGTGGCAATGTGTGCATTGGACTGAGTGCTATCATAGAGAACATTCCTACAGAGGTACGAAATAAATCCAACATGAAAGGCCTCGGGAGGCATCTACCTAAAATGTCAAAGCTATCAAATACTCAAATCCTGATGTAAGAGTGCAAATGGAACTGATCAAAACCATATTTTTCTTACCTAGAATTGTTGGTATTACTGTTGTTGTCATGGTTGTGACCTGTACAATGACAGTGCTCATAGCAGAAAGAAGCTGCTGTTGGACGTTGGGGAGGTCAGTAAATTCAGACACGGAAAGAGCATAACTGGGGTCATAGGATATTTTTTGTAATTCTCTGCTATCAGAGCTCCTTGTTCCAATTCCAAACACCAAGACACCAAGCTCCTTGAGAGCAGACGCTGGTGTATCTACATTGTCAAAGGACCTTCCACCATTCAGCAGTATCAGAATCTGTGGAACACCTTCAAGGCGCCTACTTCCGGAGGAGGCAATAAAGACATTGTCCCTGACATACTGGAGAGCTGCTCCAGTGTTGAGGGGTCTCCCTCCTTTGTGCCTCAGGCCTTTTACGGTGTCCACAACGTCTTCCTTTGTTGTGTAAGTGTTCAGATAGAAGTGGGCCTCTGATTCTCTGCTATACTGGACCACAGAGACTCGATCTCTGTTCTCCTCCACAGTGAGTTTCTCTACCACTCTTTGAACAAAGTCACGCATTGCTGGAAAGCCATTCCTAGTGCCATCAGAACCATCCAGCAGGAATACTACATCCTTTCTGGCAATGCTTTGGTCCACTAAGAGTTTCAGAAACAAAACAGAAAATATGTTAACATTGCTTCAATGAACCTGAGACTGAAATATGTGTGTTGATTTAGTTGTCCTAGATAACGCATCCGTTCTTACCTATGACTGTCGGGGTTATGGGTATGGCCTCAACTTGTACAGTTATGAGGGAGGAGAAAAACTGCTCCTGGACGCTGGGGAGGTCAGTGAATTCAGAAACAGACTGGGAAAAACTAGGATCAGTGGCAATCCTTTGAACCTCTCTGCTGGAATTTCTGGTTCCAATGCCAAAGATCAAGACCCCACTCTCTTTCAGGGCAGAAGCTGGTATGTCAACATTATCACTGGACCTTCCCCCACTCAGCAGTATCAGCATCTGAGGGACGCCCTCTTGGCTTCTGCTTCCAGAGGAGGCAGTAAGGACGTTGTCCCTTACGTATTGGAGGGCTGCCCCAGTGTTAAGGGGTCTACCTCCTCTGTGCCTCAGACTTTTCACAGTGTTAAGAATGTCCTCCTTTGTGGTGTATGTGTTCAGATAGAAATGAACTTCTTGATCTCTACCGTACTGGACAACAGAAACGCGGTCTTTGTCTCCTCCCACATTGAGTTTCCCCACTACTCTCTGAACAAAATCACGCATTGCTGGGAATCCATTCCTTGTGCCATCAGAACCATCCACAAGGAATACCACATCCTTTCTGGAGGTGTCATGATCAACTGAGAAAATAAATAGATTATGTTAATCAGACTGTTGAAATGTGGGGCTTGTGGTCAAATTACACCGTCGTTTCTAAGACTCAGCTGACATTTTACTAACACTTCCTGACTCTCAATTAACAGTGATGACACATACCTAAATCTGTTGTCGATTCTGGCGTAACGTCAATAACAACTGCCTCCACCGAGGACAGAAGTTGCTGCTGGATGTTTGGAAGGTCAGTGAAGTCAGAGACAGACAGAGCGTAACTGGGATCATGTGATATCCTCTGCAATTCTCTGCTATCAGAGCTCCTTGTTCCAATTCCAAAGATCAAGACCCCAAGCTCCTTCAGAGCAGAAGCTGGAGTGTCAACATTGTCAGAGGACCTTCCACCACTCAGCAGAATCAGTAACTGTGGAACACCTTCAGTGCGTCGACTTCCGGAGGAGGCAGTAAAGACATTGTCTCTCACGTACTGGAGAGCTGCTCCAGTGTTGAGAGGTCTCCCACCTTTGTGTCTCAGACCTCTTACAGTGTCAAGAATCTCTCCTTTTGTTGTGTATGTGTTCAGATAGAATTGGGCGGCTGGATCTCTACTGTACTGGACCACAGCCACGCGATCTTTGTTCTCATCCACACCGAGTGTCTCCACTACTCTTTGAACAAAGTCCCGCATTGCTGGGAATCCACTCCTAGTGCCATCAGATCCATCCAGCAAGAACACGACATCCCTCCTGGGAGCCTGACTCTCAACTAGAGAATGTGAATGTTCAGAAAAATAGTTTTATTAAATGATGCATAGGTAAGGGAAACACAGGACAAAGCTGCTTCCTTCACATGACAGTCATCCCTTTCCCTAATCTCAAACAACCATTCAAAGAAAGTGGCAATGTGTGCTTTGGACTGAGTGCTATCATAGAGAACATTCCTACAGAGGTACGAAATAAATCCAACATGAAAGGCCTCGGGAGGCATCTACCTAAAATGTCAAAGCTATCAAATACTCAAATCCTGATGTAAGAGTGCAAATGGAACTGATCAAAACCATATTTTTCTTACCTAGAATTGTTGGTATTACTGTTGTTGTCATGGTTGTGACCTGTACAATGACAGTGCTCATAGCAGAAAGAAGCTGCTGTTGGACGTTGGGGAGGTCAGTAAATTCAGACACGGAAAGAGCATAACTGGGGTCATAGGATATTTTTTGTAATTCTCTGCTATCAGAGCTCCTTGTTCCAATTCCAAACACCAAGATACCAAGCTCCTTGAGAGCAGACGCTGGTGTATCTACATTGTCAAAGGACCTTCCACCATTCAGCAGTATCAGAATCTGTGGAACACCTTCAAGGCGCCTACTTCCGGAGGAGGCAATAAAGACATTGTCCCTGACATACTGGAGAGCTGCTCCAGTGTTGAGGGGTCTCCCTCCTTTGTGCCTCAGGCCTTTTACGGTGTCCACAACGTCTTCCTTTGTTGTGTAAGTGTTCAGATAGAAGTGGGCCTCTGATTCTCTGCTATACTGGACCACAGAGACTCGATCTCTGTTCTCCTCCACAGTGAGTTTCTCTACCACTCTTTGAACAAAGTCACGCATTGCTGGAAAGCCAATCCTAGTGCCATCAGAACCATCCAGCAGGAATACTACATCCTTTCTGGCAATGCTTTGGTCCACTAAGAGTTTCAGAAACAAAACAGAAAATATGTTAACATTGCTTCAATGAACCTGAGACTGAAATCTGTGTGTTGCTTTAGTTGTCCTAGATAACGCATCTGTTCTTACCTATGACTGTCGGGGTTATGGGTGTGGCCTCAACTTGTGCAATTATGAGTGAGGAGAAAAACTGCTCCTGGACGCTGGGGAGGTCAGTGAATTCAGAAACAGACTGGGAAAAACTAGGATCAGTGGCAATCATTTGAACCTCTCTGCTGGAATTTCTGGTTCCAATGCCAAAGATCAAGACCCCACTCTCTTTCAGGGCAGAAGCTGGTATGTCAACATTATCACTGGACCTTCCCCCACTCAGCAGTATCAGCATCTGAGGGACGCCCTCTTGGCTTCTGCTTCCAGAGGAGGCAGTAAGGACGTTGTCCCTTACGTATTGGAGGGCTGCACCAGTGTTAAGGGGTCTACCTCCTCTGTGCCTCAGACTTCTCACAGTGTTAAGAATGTCCTCCTTTGTGGTGTATGTGTTCAGATAGAAATGAACTTCTTGATCTCTACCGTACTGGACAACAGAAACGCGGTCTTTGTCTCCTCCCACATTGAGTTTCCCCACTACTCTCTGAACAAAATCACGCATTGCTGGGAATCCATTCCTTGTGCCATCAGAACCATCCACAAGGAATACCACATCCTTTCTGGAGGTGTCATGATCAACTGAGAAAATAAATAGATTATGTTAATCAGACTGTTGAAATGTGGGGCTTGTGGTCAAATTACACCGTCGTTTCTAAGACTCAGCTGACATTTTACTAACACTTCCTGACTCTCAATTAACAGTGATGACACATACCTAAATCTGTTGTCGATTCTGGCGTAACGTCAATAACAACTGCCTCCACCGAGGACAGAAGTTGCTGCTGGATGTTTGGAAGATCAGTGAAGTCAGAGACAGACAGAGCGTAACTGGGATCATGTGATATCCTCTGCAATTCTCTGCTATCAGAGCTCCTTGTTCCAATTCCAAAGATCAAGACCCCAAGCTCCTTCAGAGCAGAAGCTGGAGTGTCAACATTGTCAGAGGACCTTCCACCACTCAGCAGAATCAGTAACTGTGGAACACCTTCAGTGCGTCGACTTCCGGAGGAGGCAGTAAAGACATTGTCTCTCACGTACTGGAGAGCTGCTCCAGTGTTGAGAGGTCTCCCACCTTTGTGTCTCAGACCTCTTACAGTGTCAAGAATCTCTCCTTTTGTTGTGTATGTGTTCAGATAGAATTGGGCGGCTGGATCTCTACTGTACTGGACCACAGCCACGCGATCTTTGTTCTCATCCACACCGAGTGTCTCCACTACTCTTTGAACAAAGTCCCGCATTGCTGGGAATCCACTCCTAGTGCCATCAGATCCATCCAGCAAGAACACGACATCCCTCCTGGGAGCCTGACTCTCAACTAGAGAATGTGAATGTTCAGAAAAAGAGTTTTATTAAATGATGCATAGGTAAGGGCAACACAGGACAACGCTGCTTCCTTCACATGACAGTCATCCCTTTCCCTAATCTCAAACAACCATTCAAAGAAAGTGGCAATGTGTGCATTGGACTGAGTGCTATCATAGAGAACATTCCTACAGAGGTACGAAATAAATCCAACATGAAAGGCCTCGGGAGGCATCTACCTAAAATGTCAAAGCTATCAAATACTCAAATCCTGATGTAAGAGTGCAAATGGAACTGATCAAAACCATATTTTTCTTACCTAGAATTGTTGGTATTACTGTTGTTGTCATGGTTGTGACCTGTACAATGACAGTGCTCATAGCAGAAAGAAGCTGCTGTTGGACGTTGGGGAGGTCAGTAAATTCAGACACGGAAAGAGCATAACTGGGGTCATAGGATATTTTTTGTAATTCTCTGCTATCAGAGCTCCTTGTTCCAATTCCAAACACCAAGATACCAAGCTCCTTGAGAGCAGACGCTGGTGTATCTACATTGTCAAAGGACCTTCCACCATTCAGCAGTATCAGAATCTGTGGAACACCTTCAAGGCGCCTACTTCCGGAGGAGGCAATAAAGACATTGTCCCTGACATACTGGAGAGCTGCTCCAGTGTTGAGGGGTCTCCCTCCTTTGTGCCTCAGGCCTTTTACGGTGTCCACAACGTCTTCCTTTGTTGTGTAAGTGTTCAGATAGAAGTGGGCCTCTGATTCTCTGCTATACTGGACCACAGAGACTCGATCTCTGTTCTCCTCCACAGTGAGTTTCTCTACCACTCTTTGAACAAAGTCACGCATTGCTGGAAAGCCAATCCTAGTGCCATCAGAACCATCCAGCAGGAATACTACATCCTTTCTGGCAATGCTTTGGTCCACTAAGAGTTTCAGAAACAAAACAGAAAATATGTTAACATTGCTTCAATGAACCTGAGACTGAAATCTGTGTGTTGCTTTAGTTGTCCTAGATAACGCATCTGTTCTTACCTATGACTGTCGGGGTTATGGGTGTGGCCTCAACTTGTGCAATTATGAGTGAGGAGAAAAACTGCTCCTGGACGCTGGGGAGGTCAGTGAATTCAGAAACAGACTGGGAAAAACTAGGATCAGTGGCAATCATTTGAACCTCTCTGCTGGAATTTCTGGTTCCAATGCCAAAGATCAAGACCCCACTCTCTTTCAGGGCAGAAGCTGGTATGTCAACATTATCACTGGACCTTCCCCCACTCAGCAGTATCAGCATCTGAGGGACGCCCTCTTGGCTTCTGCTTCCAGAGGAGGCAGTAAGGACGTTGTCCCTTACGTATTGGAGGGCTGCACCAGTGTTAAGGGGTCTACCTCCTCTGTGCCTCAGACTTCTCACAGTGTTAAGAATGTCCTCCTTTGTGGTGTATGTGTTCAGATAGAAATGAACTTCTTGATCTCTACCGTACTGGACAACAGAAACGCGGTCTTTGTCTCCTCCCACATTGAGTTTCCCCACTACTCTCTGAACAAAATCACGCATTGCTGGGAATCCATTCCTTGTGCCATCAGAACCATCCACAAGGAATACCACATCCTTTCTGGATGTGTCCTGATCAACTGAGAAAATAAATAGATTATGTTAATCAGACTGTTGAAATGTGGGGCTTGTGGTCAAATTACACCGTCATTTCTAAGACTCAGCTGACATTTTACTAACACTTCCTGACTCTCAATTAACAGTGATGACACATACCTAAATCTGTTGTCGATTCTGGCGTAACGTCAATAACAACTGCCTCCACCGAGGACAGAAGTTGCTGCTGGATGTTTGGAAGGTCAGTGAAGTCAGAGACAGACAGAGCGTAACTGGGATCATGTGATATCCTCTGCAATTCTCTGCTATCAGAGCTCCTTGTTCCAATGCCAAAGATCAAGACCCCAAGCTCCTTCAGAGCAGAAGCTGGAGTGTCAACATTGTCAGAGGACCTTCCACCACTCAGCAGAATCAGTAACTGTGGAACACCTTCAGTGCGTCGACTTCCGGAGGAGGCAGTAAAGACATTGTCTCTCACGTACTGGAGAGCTGCTCCAGTGTTGAGAGGTCTCCCACCTTTGTGTCTCAGACCTCTTACAGTGTCGAGAATCTCTCCTTTTGTTGTGTATGTGTTCAGATAGAATTGGGCGGCTGGATCTCTACTGTACTGGACCACAGCCACGCGATCTTTGTTCTCATCCACACCGAGTGTCTCCACTACTCTTTGAACAAAGTCCCGCATTGCTGGGAATCCACTCCTAGTGCCATCAGATCCATCCAGCAAGAACACGACATCCCTCCTGGGAGCCTGACTCTCAACTAGAGAATGTGAATGTTCAGAAAAAGAGTTTTATTAAATGATGCATAGGTAAGGGAAACACAGGACAAAGCTGCTTCCTTCACATGACAGTCATCCCTTTCCCTAATCTCAAACAACCATTCAAAGAAAGTGGCAATGTGTGCATTGGACTGAGTGCTATCATAGAGAACATTCCTACAGAGGTACGAAATAAATCCAACATGAAAGGCCTCGGGAGGCATCTACCTAAAATGTCAAAGCTATCAAATACTCAAATCCTGATGTAAGAGTGCAAATGGATCTGATCAAAACCATATTTTTCTTACCTAGTATTGTTGGTATTACTGTTGGTGTCATGGCTGTGTCCTGTACAATGACAGTGCTCATAGCAGAAAGAAGCTGCTGTTGGACGTTGGGGAGGTCAGTAAATTCAGACACGGAAAGAGCATAACTGGGGTCATAGGATATATTCTGTAATTCTTTGCTATCAGAGCTCCTTGTTCCAATTCCAATCACCAAGACACCAAGCTCCTTGAGAGCAGATGCTGGTGCATCCACATTGTCTCTTGACCGTCCACTACTAATCAGAATGAGTATTTGTTTCACCCCCTCCAAGTGTCTACTCCCAGAGGAGCTTGTTAAGACATTTTCTTTCACAAACTTCAGAGCTGCTCCAGTATTAAGGGGTCTTCCTCCTTTATGTGAGAGTCCCCTCACAGACTTCAACATGTCTTCCTTTCTCAGAAATGAATTCAAATAAAAATGTGCCACCGCCAAGTTACTAAATTGTACCACTGCCACTCTGTCATTGTTTTCTTCCACTTTGATATTTTCAATGATTTTGTGGAGGAAATCACGAATTGCTGGGAATTCTTTTCTGGTGTTATCTGATCCATCCAGAAGAAACACAATATCTCTCCTATTTCCGTCATTTCCCACTGTTTCCACTGTCCAATAAACCATAAATTAATGCAATACATGAAACAATTCAATAAAAAACATATGACCTGTTTAAAACTTAAATAATTGATGTTGTTCTTTTCAAAAATCAAATAAAGAGAATCAACGTTTACAGTAAGTCGCCAGTACAGTTTAATATTTCTTACCAACTCTAGTTTCCTCTTGTGGTCTCACTTGAGCAAGATGTGTCTCCAAATTTTCCTGGATGTTTTGAAGGTTTGCAAAATCAGGGACTGAATAAGAATAATTTGGAAGAGATGATATCGATTGCATTTCAACCAAATCAGTCATCCTTGATCCAATTGCAAACGTTACAACCCCCAAAGTCTTGAGTGCCCTGGAAGGACCTCGAGGAGAATCTCTAGATCTGCCACCAGTCAGCAGCACTAGGATCTGTTGAGCACCCTCATGACGTCGACTTCCAGCATTATTAGTAAAGACATTGTCCTTCACAAACTGGAGGGCTGTGCCAGTATATTGAGGCCTCCCGCCTTTTGGTCTTAGATTTCTGACTGCTTTAAGCACATCATCTCTTGTCTTGTACGCATTCAGGTCAAAGTTCACTGCTGCACTGTTGCTGTACTGCACAACAGCAACTTGATCTTTTCCCTGGTCCACATCAAACTTTTCCACCACTTTCGCAACAAACTCTCGTATTTCTGTGAATCTACTCCTAACATCATCAGATCCATCAAGGAGGAAAACAATGTCTCTTTTCACACTGGGGCCTTGAACTAGAATGAAAATTCAACTAAAATCAGCAAATTGTGCACGGTACATAATATACATTTTATGCTACAGTATAAGCTACATTCTATTATTTATTTTTTTATGATTGAAAAACAACTTTTTTTATAAATATTTTCAAAGAAATCGCTTGATGTTGTACTCTGTTTCACTCACCTAAGCCTGGTCTTGCTGCATCTTTGTGAGAGACAATTGCTGAGAGTAACTGTTGTCTAACAAGAGAGAGGTCAGAAAACTCTCTGAGAATATATGCCTGATTAGGACTGTATGCAATATTCTGCATCTCCGCTCTATCTGCGTCTTTGACCCCAACAGTCAATAGCACAATTCCAGCTGCCTTCAGACTCTCAGATGGAACCAGAACATCATCCTGGGATTTCTCCCCACTTAGCAGTATCAGGATCTGAGGAATGCCCTCTTGGAGTCTGCTTCCAGAGGAGGCAGTAAATATATTGTTTTTAACAAAATCAAGAGCTTCCCCAGTGTTGAGGGACCTTCCTCCTTCAATATTGATATTGCGTACTTGTGCCATGATATCACTCTTCGATGAGTATGTGTTCAATAGGAAATTAGTGGTGGGTTTGTCACTGTACTGGATCACAGCAACATGTGTTTTGTCAGGCCCAATTTCTAGATGTTCAACAAATTGGCCAAGAAAATCACGTATTGATTGGACACTTTCTCGCATCTTATCAGATCCATCAAGTAGAAATACAACATCGACCCCATCCACCATCTGGATATCTGATGTCAACAAAGTGGAATTGTCTGAAATGAGCAAAAATAATAATTAGGTCCATATATACTGCACATCTGTTCTGAAATCAAATTGTTTTGTATTCAATAGTATGTCAATGCTGCTCTCTAATACTGTGATTTGTAATACATTCTCAGTAAACTACTGTAAATGTATTACAATCTTTGATTAAAAAATCCTTAAGTGACAGTGAAATATACACTACCGTTCAAAAGTTTGGGGTCAATTATAAATATCCTTGTTTTTGAAAGAAAAGCAAATTTTTTGTCCATGAAAATAACATAAAATTGATCCGAAATACAGTGTAGACTTTGTTAACGTTGTAAATGACAATTGTAGCTGGAAATGACAGATTTTTTATGGAATATCTACATAGGCGTACAGCGGCCCATTATCAGCAACCATCACTCCTGTGTTCCAATGGCACGTTGTGATAGCTAATCCAAGTTGATCATATTAAAAGGTTAATTGATCATTAGAAAACACTTTTGCAATTATGTTAGCACAGCTGAAAACTGTTCTGCTGATTAAAGAAGCAATACAACTGGCCTTCTTTAGACTAGTTGAGTATCTGGAGCATCAGCATTTGTGGGTTTGAGTACAGGCTCAAAATGGCTAGAAACAAAGAACTTTCTTCTGAAACTCATCAGTCTATTCTTGTTCTGAGAAATGAATGCTACTCCATGCGAGAAATTGCCAAGAAATGTAAGATCTGGTACAATGCTGTGTACTACTCCCTTCACAGAACAGCGCAAACTGGCTATAACCAGAATAGAAAGAGGAATGGGAGGCCCTGGGGCACAACTGAGCAAGAGGACAAGTACATTAGAGTGTCTAGAAGGCCAGCATCCCGGAGTCGCCTCGTCACTGTTGACATTGAGACTGGTGTTTTGCGGGTACTATTAAATGAAGCTGCTAGTTGAGGACTTGTGAAGCATCTGTTTCTCAAAATAGACACTCTAATGTACTTGTCCTCTTGCTCAGTTGTGCCCCGGGGCCTCCCACTCCTCTTTCTCTACTGGTTAGAGCCAGTTTGCACTTGGATTAGCTAACACAATGTGCAGGAGTGATGGTTGCTGATAATGGGCTGCTGTACACCTATGTAGATTTACAACATTTACAATGTCTACACTGTATTTCTGATCAATTATATGTTATTTTAATGGACAAAAATTGTGCTTTTCTTTCAAAAACAAGGACATTTCTAACTGACCCCAAACTTGAACGGTAGAGTATCTTAATAATCTTACCAACAACAGTTGAAATATCAGGTGATTCCTTAACACCACTCATTACAGCAGCCACGGAAGAGTGTATCCCGTCAAGCTCGTTAAAATTGGCAACAGAAAAAGAGTGTGCTGGTGTGAAAGATATGCTTTGTAACTCCAATGTATCAGCATTCCTTGTTCCAAAGCTAAATGTTCTTACTCCATCCCCTCTCAATGACTGCGCAGGTCCCCTTAAGTCATTACTAGATCTCCCACCACTGAAAACAAATAGATATTGAGGCACACCCTCTGCACGTCTGCCTCCAGCTGAAGCAGTAAAGACAGTGTCTCTCACAAACTGCAGTGCTGTGCCAGTGTTGAGGAGTCTTCCAACTTTGTGCCTCATGGATCTTATTGAATTAAGCACATCATTTTTCGAAGAGTATGAATTCAGATAGAAATTGGGTGTGGCATCCCGGCTGTACTGAACAAGGGCCACCCGGTCACCATTTTCCTCCACATTAAGACTCTCCACTACTTTCTCTGCAAAGCGGCGAATCCCAGCAAAGCCAGTACTAGAGTCGTCAGATCCGTCAATGAGAAATACAACATCCTTTTTGTCAGATTCTGAAATGAAGGTAAAGAATGGTTGCAGAGAGACAGGAAAGACACTTTTCTGAGAGGGCACAGAAGCAAGGTCATTGCTAGCATAACCTTATTCTTTTAAGGAGAAACACCTTAGACACACATCTATATTTTCCTCAAAGGACATGTAATAACATAGATAAGATCCTTTACCAGAACACAGAGAACACATCCCACTACAGAAAAATAGAAATGGCTACAGCTTACCAAAATGCATGGTAGGGGCAGTTGTCACTGGTTGATCGGATACTGCTGTTAACAATGACAACAATTCTCCCTGAATTGTGGGAAGGTCTTCGAAATCAGTAATAGAAAGGGCGTAACTAGGTTCATGAGATATCGTTTGTAGTTCAAGTGTGTCGGCATCTCCTGTGCCAATACCAATTGAAATGACTCCCATTTCTTTGAGCTTTGTGACAGGGGTTCTGATATCATCTCTGGATCTTCCACCACTCAGCAGTATCAGTATCTGTGGAACACCTTGCAGGCTTCTACTTCCATTGGAGGCAGTAAACACATTGCCGCTCACGTACTGGAGAGCTGCTCCAGTATTTAGAGGACTTCCTCCTTTGTGCCTCAGACCTCTTACGGCATCAAGAACTAAATCTTTTTTTGAATGCATACCCAACTTGAAATTGACCTCTGCTGTGTCACTGTATTGAACCACAGACACGTGATCTTTGTTCCCATCTACATTGAGTTTTTCCACAACTCTCTGAATAAAGTCTCGAATATCTGGAAATCTTCTTCGGGAATCATCAGAACCATCAAGTAAAAATACAATGTCCCTCCTGGTATCATTTGATGCATCTATAAGCATTTATAAAATGGGTTAATAACATTTTGCATATACATTAAGGGAATTCAATAAACTGTGAAATGAAATACATCCATATTATACTAACTGAATTGACCAACTACAGCATAACTGATGATTGTAGTCTTACCTATTAATGTTGTCGGCAAGTTAGTAGCGGTCATTTCAACTCTCTCAACAGCAGATACTACTTGCTGTTGAATGTTTGGGAGATCGTTGTAACGTGTAGCAGAGAAAGCATAGCTAGGTTCATATGAAATTGTTTGAAGCTCAAGTATATCGGCATTCCTCATTCCAACCACTATTGCCATGACACCAATTTCTTTCAAGTTTGTAACTGCATTTCTAACATCATCATTGGACCTTCCCCCACTCAATAGAACCAGAATTTGAGGGATGCCCTCTTGGCGTCTGCTTCCGGAGGAGGCAACAAAGACATTGTCCCTGGCATACTGGAGAGCTGCCCCAGTGTTGAGGGGTCTCCCTCCTTTGTGCCTCAGGCCTCTTACAGCTTCAACAACGTCTTCCTTTGTTGTGTAAGTGTTCAGATAGAATTGGGCCTCTGGTTCTCTGCTGTACTGGACCACAGAGACTCGATCTTTGTTCTCCTCCACAGTGAGTTTCTCCACTACTCTTTGCACAAAGTCACGCATAGCCTCAAATCCATTTAGCGTTTCATCAGAGCCATCCAGTAAAAAAACAACATCCCGTTGTTTGGATTCAGTTTTATCTAGAGATTCATATGAATAAAATGTAATTTGCAGGTAAAATGATAAAGAAAGATCATGTAAATGTATATTTGTGACTAGAAAGTGATAGCTACATTTCTCACCAGGCATGCTTAAAATAGTATCATGAATGTACTGAGTAAGACATCCAGCTATTTTCAGCAATAAGGTAGCAACCTGAAATGTGACAGATTAAATGGCTAATGGAGAGAGCTAGAGAAATAACTCCTTACCTACTACAGTTCGTTGATAAACTCTTGGCTGACGAGGGACCCTTTTAACAAGTGACAAAAGCTGCTGTTCAATGCTTTCAAGGTCATCGAACCAAGGGACAGAAAGAGCATAGGAGGGGAAACGAGCTATTATTTGGAGCTCTAATATGTCTGCATTCCTTGTACCAATACAGAATGGTACAATTCTGTCCTGTTTCAAAGCAACAGCAGCACCTCCAACATCATCTTGAGATCTGCCACCACTCAGCAGTATCAGTATCTGAGGGACGCCTTCTTGGCCTCTGCTTCCAGAGGAGGAAGTAAAGACGTTGTCCTTTACGTACTGCAGGGCTGCACCAGTGTTGAGTGGTCTACCCCCTTTGTGCTTTAGGCTTCGGATAGAACTTAGAACACTTTGTTTTTCTGGATATGTGTTCAGTAAGAAATGGGCCTCTGGATTTCTGCTGTACTGTACCACAGAAACTCGATCTTTGTTCTCTCCAACATTGAGGTTTTCCACTACTCTTTGAACAAAGCCAAGCATTGCTGGAAATCCACTCCTAGTATCATCAGACCCATCCAAAAGGAACACTATGTCTCTCTGTGCAGCATCTAATTCAACAAAAGAAAACATTAAATGACCTATTTAATAGTAAAACCATGACAGATACCAAGCCAGGCAGATATGCATTAATACATGCACAAGGACGGGATATCAATAGAATGTAGTAAACACATGGTCAGAAATATTATCCATTATATATATTTTAACTATGATGACTTTCAGGTCATTACATAACTCTATAAATATAGCCAAGCCTTGTAACCATGTTCATCAATGCAACAATACAAAGAAATAGGATGTGAAATTAAAGGGATTTAAATAGGTCTCAAATGACAAAATATTTAAGAAAGTTTGTAGAGCGAGATTTTTCAGTTTTAGGAAAAATATGTCAAGATGTGAAATCAAACACTCCTTCCATGAAGGAAGACGAAGATTGTACGCTTAGATAGCGGAGAATCTAAACTAGTGTAAATCTACTAGACAATGTTATACTGTAGAATTGTTTTTTTTATAATAATTTTCCTCTGACACATTGGTGCGGCTGGCTTCCGGGTTGGATGCGCGCTGTGTTAAAAAGCAGTGTGGCTTGATTGGGTTGTGTTTTGGAGGCTCTCGACCTTCGTCTCTCCCGAGCCCATATGGGAGTTGTAGCGATGAGACAAGACAGTAACTATTAACAATTGGATACCACGAAATTGGGGAGAAAAAGGGGGAAAAAAAGAAAAAAGAAAGAGCTTAAACTGAAAGGACCAGAAAAGCACAGTTTCCTGATTTTAAACAATCAAGAAAAGCATGACGTTTCTGGAATGTGGAACAAGAAAGCGGGGATTTGGAATTTGTATGCCAATAGAAATGTCTTTGCAAAACAGTAACCCTCCCAGCACCATCTCTGATGTTGTGTTTGTATAATTATGAGTAGGTGTATATTGGACAAAATGGACAAAGGCAAGGATCTCCGGCTGTATGGACAAAAGTTCCCCAAAGACGGGTAGGTTGAAAATAAATCTGGAAGAGTAGGCAATGCTTCGAAGCTCCTCTTGCCTTACATTTTTCATCCCAATGAAAAAAGGAAGAACCCCAAGATGTTTCAGATCAGATGCAGCAGCTGTGACGTCATCATTAGACTCTCCAGCAGTTAACAAAAACTAAATCTGGGGAACCTCTTCCAGATGCCGACTCCCGGACGAGGCAGTGAAAACACTGTCCCTAACAAACTGAAGAGCTGCTCCAGTGTTGCGGGGTCATCCTTCCTTTATGCCTTTGGCTTCTAACAGCGTAGATGACAGTCCTTTTGGTTTTGTGAGCTTTAAGGTGGAAGTATTCCAGAGCCTCTTCTCTGCATTGCACAACAGCAACTTGAACATTGTCCCCGTCAATGTCAAGTTCATTGGCCATTCTTCATATAAACTCTCTAATGGCAGGCAATCCATTTCTGGAGCCGTCTGAACTGTCAACGAGAAACACTATATCCCTTTTGCTGCTCTCTGTATCAACTTAGTAAAGATAGATAAAAATGGAATACATTGACTAACAAATATAATATAGAAAAGGCATGTAGGCCGAATTTGTTCTTAACTGACTTGCCTAGTTAAATAAAGGTTCAAAAAAATTAAAAGGCATGTAAATGTAAAAAAAAAAAAGAAACATTGTTAGGAATGTTTGAAGCTGAATCGGAACACCAGACATATCAGTGGAAAAATATCACTGACAGAAGAAATGACTGCAAAATTACAGTTGTGGTCAGTTGTCGGTCTCATTACACATTCACATGCATATCTGCAAGGTTGTATGACAATCTGGAATAGTGTATGCAGGTTTTGGGAGCACTAAACTACTGTTCTGAAAGGTATCATCACAAGCAGAACAACAAGGAACAATCTTTTCAAAGAAAGTTGGCATATTTTCTCCAGACATGGTTGAGGTAAGAGATAAAGAGTGAGAACAGAGTGAAATGGGGGGAAATTGTTTTGGTTTAAGAGAATAAATAGCCAATAAATACTCTGAATAAAGGGATTTTAAAATACTATTTTTTCAATCATGCAACGAAATACTAGCATCTTTCACCAAAATACATAACATGTATCGACATAGCAGGAAATACTCTACTGAGACTATGTTTACCAAAGGCTTAGGTATATATGTATTTACAATGCTTCAACTTCAGCATTGTTCCAAAGATAAAGAATATGGTATATATCTTGTATTTAGCATACTCAGATCCAAGCTGAAGTTCTTACCTACTAAATCAGGAATCCCAGGTGTCACAGGAGCTACTGATTCTTCGGTGTCTTTCGACAGGCTTTTAAGCATAGCAACAAGCTGTGGCTGGATTGTGGGCAGCTCAGAGAACTCGGTGACCTGGTATGTGAAACCAGGTTGGAAGGAAATCATTTCCAATTCACGGACATTGGCGTCCCCAACTCCGACCCCCAATGACACAATTTCCAGATCTTTAAGAGCTACAGCAGGGCCCTTAACATCATCTCTGGATTTCTTGCTAGTCAAAAGGATCAGGATCTGGGGGACACCTTCCAGTCGTCTACTGCCAGAGGAGGCAGTAAAGACACGGTGTCTTACAAACTGGAGAGCTGCCCCAGTGTTTAGGCTCCTTCCACCCTTGTGCCTCATTTTACTTACGGCATTAATAATGGCATCCTTTGTTTTGTGAGAGTTCAGATAGAAATTGGCCTCTGGTTTGTCAGCGTACTGAACCACAGAAACTCTGTCTCTGTTCTCCTCCACAGATAGTTTACCCACTATACTTTGAATAAAATCTCGCACTGCTGGGAATCCACTCCTTGTGCCATCAGAACCATCCAGCAGGAATACAATATCTCTTTTCACAGCATCAGTATGAACTGAGATAGCATGAGAATGAACCGAGGCTAAGACACAACAAACAAGGCACGTTTAGAAGAAAAACACATCACAGCACAAAGAGCATCATCAATACAGAACATGACAAAAACTTTTGCTTACCTTGGTCCAGAATGACCTTCAGCTCTTCCTTGGGAAGGCTCACATAGCTATTGAGCCTTTGTTGTACCATATTGAGCTGGCTGAATTCCTTCACATTAAAAGCAAAGGATGGGTTGTGAGAAATGGCCTCGATTTGCTTAGGGTCTGCATCCTTGACACCAACGCCAAACGGTACCACTCCATCGGTCTTTAAAGCGCTAGCAGATTCCTTCACGCTATCCTTTGACTTGCCTCCGGTCAAAACTATCAAAAACTGGGGGACATTTTGGGCCGCACGGCTACCATGAACCGGGGACAGGATAGTGTCCTTCATGAATTTCAAGGCCATTCCGGTGTTTAGACTCCTTCCACCGGCCAGTCTTAGATCATTAACGGCCCTTAACACTTCATCCTTATCCTTATATGTATTCAGGTAGAAGTTGGGAGCTGGCCTCTCACTATGTTGGACAACTGAAATCCGTACTCTATCTTGTCCAATATCAAGAGGCTCAATGACTTTGATGATAAAGTCCCGGATGTAGGGGAAATCTGCTCGGACATTATCCGAGCCGTCAATCAGGAATGCAACATCCCTCTCGCCTCCAACAACTGCTGTAAGAAAAGAGGAAAGGGAACAAGACCTTCAGTTTTGCCAGTCAATGGCATTATTCTGCAGTTTGTTCTATATCTTTCATAACATTTTCAATGTTTACATATTTAATATCCACTGTTAAATCCAAAATGTACTGATAAAAGCTCAAATACAACATAAAGCTCACCAGGTTCCGTGGTTATTTCGATGTCTGTTACTGAGATGTCTGTGTCGCCGACCACAGTAATCAAAGGAGTCATGATCTGTTCAACAACACTTGGTAGGCCAGAAAATCTGTTTTCATGGTAAGCCAAGTTTGGGACGAAAGCGACCGTCTTCAAGTAGGCCTCATCTGCCTGGCCGGCACTGACTGTGAAGGTCAGTACACCTGCCACGGCCACTTTGTCTGCAATCTTTTTCACCTCATCCTGGGATGGGCCTCCAGTGATCAGGAGAAGCACCTGTTGGACACCCTGCCTCTTACGTGACCCAGTCGAGGCCTGGAACATGTTGGTAAGGGCATAATCCATAGCCGCTCCAGTGTTCAAAGCAGACCCTCCCATTAGCCTGAGCTGACCAACTTTAGCCAGCACATCTTGCTTTGTGTTGTGCGTGTTCAGGTAGAATTCAATCTTTGGGTTCTCTGCAAACTGCATAAGGCCAATGCGCACCCTGTCGGGCCGCACGTCCAGCAGGTTTACCACGCCGACAATGAAATCCCGCACATATGGAAGATTGGCGCCCCCAATGTAGCTAGAGCCATCCACCATAAAGACGATGTCTCTGACTACTCTCTGGGTCTGCACTGTTGTAATTTCAACCACTGGGGAAAAAAACAGGGGAGAAAAAAACTATCATTACATCTATTCTAATATTCAAGTACAAATATTAGATGTCAATGATTTTGAATAAAGCCCTATGTGAGGGGAGTTCCTAACTAATCAGTGACCTTAATTGATCAATCAAATACAATGGAGGAGTGAAAAACTGCAGAATCTCGGCCCTCCGTGGAATGAGTTTAACACCTGTGCCTTTTGGAGTCTTGGGGTAAGAAAATGCCACCTTACATGTGAGGTATACATTTTATGTTAATAGCTAGTATGAATCATAATAACAATAGGAGAGGAGCATTACCTGGCTCTGTGGGTCCCTCAGTCACCACAGCCCCAGATAGAGTGGAGAGGAGAGAGACAATCATCCCTGGGTTGCGAAGCAATGTGCGGAAGTCCTGCAGCATGAACACCAAACTCTCATCAAAGGCAATCTGCTTCAGCTCCTGCTCATCGGCAGTCTTGTAGCCGGCGGCCAGGGTCAGAACCCCCATGCGCTGCAGTGCCTCAGCAGCCTGCCCCACACTGTCACTGGACTTCTTACTGGTCAACAACAGAACCAGCTGGGGCACGCCCTGCTGAATACGACTCCCCTTGTCAGCCCTCAGCATGTTGGTCCTCACAAAGTCCAGGGCCGCCCCGATGTTCACCACTTGTCCCGGTCTTGGCTTGAGTCTTCCCAGAGCCGCATTCAGGTCCTCGTTGGATCCATATGCGTTCAGGTCTATCTCAAGCCTGGCAGCATTGCTGAACTGGGCCACACCTACTTGCACTTGGTCCGGTCCGATTGACATGGTGTCAACAAACCTTTTGATAAACTCACGAAGAGAGTTGATCGTTGTGGCACCCATAGTGCTGTCAATGAGAAAAATTATGTCCCTTTTTCCCACTTCCAAGGCTGAAAGAGAAAATACAATTACACATGTTAGAGAAAGCTTTGATAAAAGCTAACTATTATTAGCTAAATAAAGCTAATACAGCTGTGATACTCCCTTAATGGTAGCCTAAGTACAGATGCAATTAATTAATTAAGGCCATAGTTAACATGAATGAATGCATTCACAAAGCATGCCATGTTTAAGAAAGGCACAAAAAAATGGTTTGTTAGAATTCATGTTAGTAAAGGTGTAACATCTGGAGAAGTATGAATTGCTGCAAATTGTGCAAACATAGCTGCACAGCATTCTGGGAATTACAGAACGGTACCATTTTGGAGGTGTTCTAGATTCATTTTATGTTGTGCTACCAGTGGTGTAAAGTACTTGAATAAAACCTCTTTGAAGTCATTTTTTGGGATATCTGTACTTTACTATTCATATTTTTGACAAATTTACTTCAATACAGTCCTAAAGAAAATAATGTACTTTTTATGCAATAACATTTTTCTTGACACCCAAAAGTACTCGTTAAATTTTAAATGGTTAGTATGACAGGAAAATTGTCCAATTCACTCACTTACCAAAATAAAATCCCTGGTCATCCCTACTGCCTCTGATCTGGTGGACTCACTAAACACAAATGCTCATTTGTAAGAGTGTTGGAGCTTGCTCCTGGCTGTCCAGGAGAAAATTGGGCCTTCTGGCTTGCTTACTACAAGTATTTAGAAATTATTTATACTTTTACTTTTGAAACTTAAGTATATTTTAGCAATTACATTTACTTTTAAAACTTAAGTATATTTAAAACCAAATATTTTTAGACATTTAGTCAAGTAGTATTTTACTGGGTGACTTTCACTTTTACTTGAGTCATTTTCTATTAAGGTATCTTAACTTTTACTAAAGTATGACAATTGGGTACTTTTTCCACCAGTGTATGAAACTAGTTTAGGAGAAGAGTGTAATTGTGTAATACTAATAAAATGTTATTTCTTCACAGGAAGAGATTAAAAGATTTGCAGTAGATCTGTACTTTCGCAAAAGTTTTTTAATGTTGACTGTACTATACTGACTCTGTTTTACAAATCTTTCATTGAGAGCATTTACCATTTTTGTGTAATGTTTGTTGGTTTGGCAATGCCACCGTCAGACTGAAAAATATGCTGAGATTCAAACAGACAGGCTTGGATGAGATCTTTAAGGTCAGGCTCCTCATCAAGGCTCACAAAATAATTTTAGACCCAACTCACCCCCTGTACCTGGACTGAAATACTCCACTCTGGGTTTAGGTATAGGGCACCCCCCCCCCAGCAGGAAAAACAGAATTAGACAATCATTTTTTGTCAGGTGTCATATCTCTCTTAAAGAGCTCGGGCTAATGTTCCTATCCACCCAGTAAGGCCATCAGGGAAGTCTCTTTCATTGGTATACAATATACTGTATGTAACTGTCATGAATTTTGTATTGTCAATTTGTTCTCTACAGTATGTTAACATCACGTTTAACATGTACATGATACTGCAACATCATTTCCCCATGGGGACAATAAAGTCAGTAAAGTAAAGATCTAGTTAACCGAATACGCGGACATCTACTGTATATCCAAGTGGGACAGCAAGCTTATCTAACCAGCTACAGTAACTAAACTATACCAAACCTCATGTTGCTTTTTTGTAGGTCAGCTAGTTTGATTACACATGATCTAAATAGCCAAATTGGCTAAACTGCGGTATTTCAGTATTCAGTTAAAACTAAGTTTTGTAATGCTTGTGCACTTGTTAGGTTTGTTTTTTATTGTCAATCTGGCTTAAGTTAGAAATCAAGTCAAGATGCTCACCTATCTGTCTTTTGTCATAACTTTCATTACAATGCATTGTCCTATTTGTGAAATGTTATCTACCAATATTTCAATATAAAATTAAATTAATATATTCTATTGAGATAAATAAGGAGTGTATCCTCAAACCCCGGATGTCAAGCACTTGCTGTCTCACAATTACATATATACGGCAGCCCCCTAAATTACTCTTCTTATCAACAGTCTATGCAAAAAGTTTGATTGTCTTCTCAGGAATTCAGCCTTCTCTGTGTTGATCTTACCAACCCCCTTTTTCTCACCTCTGAGAAGCAGTTACATTCTGTAGGTCTGATATCTGATTGGAGATTAACTTTATAGTAATGCTATTGGTCAACAACTCAGATTTTGAATCCAAACAACTCAGATGATTATAAAAGGCTCTTAAAGTAATTGTTATTTCGTTTATGTTCCTGACCTGCTATGGTGAGATTATTTTTGTTTTTGTTTCTTTCCTCCAATGAACTATTGCCCATGGCACAAGCCATGGTTTCTTTGTCTCTCTCTCTCTCTTTCTGTGATAATGCTTGGAATAATGCCTTGTACAGTGGCTTGCAAAAGTATTCAGCACCCTTGGTATTTTTCCTATTTTGTTGTATTACAACCTGGAATTAAAATTGATTTTTGGGGGGTTTGTATCATTTGATATTATATTTTAACAGGTTTTGTGAATATAATGTTTAATATATTTCCTTTAACATGCTGTGTTGTGTGTTTATCCTGTTACCATTTCATATGTTCTGGACTATTTTGATTAAGGACAAAAAGCAGTAGTCTGAAAAGCAATAGATCCGCTCTGTCCTGTATTTCTATGTTATTCCAATGCCTATCCTTAAATTTCATTTTTTGCATCTTTTTACTTTTGGTTTTATAAACCAGCTATAAACAGCTGAAAATGTGATATTTTTAGATGTTACAATGATTCCCTACACTGTATATTAATTGTTTGGTCAGAAACTGAAATCAGGCGAACATTGTATAATTTTAGTAACCAGGAAATGGCGGAGCTATGTCTACATATTGGGTCTTTAAATTACTATTTGTTGTGTTGCCATTTGTGGCCTTGAGCAAAGCATAAGCAACGGGTAGCTAACGCTTTGAGGCTGCCCTTTTGGTGTGTCAGGGGGTTAGGTACTGCGTATACACGTTTCCATTTTACGAATGAACAAACTTAAAAGCTATTCTAAGGGACTTAAATTTTTCTTGAATAATGTTGAATAAAGTGTTATTGCAACACTCATACAGGTAAGGTGTCATGACAGCATTACGTATACCCGCTTCAAGAAGATCAATGCCAAGAAAATCATCAAGACCTCAGCCACCCTGCTACCATCTAGAAGGTGGAGATTGTACATATGCATCAAAGCTGGGCCCAAGAGACTGATAAACAGTCATCACTAGCTGGCCTCCACCCAGTACCCTGCCCTGAACCTTAGACACTGTCACTAGCCGGCTACCACCTGGTACTATACCCTGCACCTTGGAGACTGCTGCCCTATGTACATGGGCATTGAACACTGGTCACTTTAATAATGTTTAAATACTGTTTTACCCACTTTATATGGTATATCTTTTATTCTAGTCATGGCTATTCATATACTGTACATATTTATATTCCGGACTCTGACATTGCTCGTTCTGATATGTTAATTTGTTGTAATTTGTTTTACTTTTGGATTATGTGTGCATTGTTATTGTGTTGCTTGATATTGCCGCACTGTTGGAGCTAGAAACATAAGCATTTTGCTGCACCTGCGATAACATCTGCAAAACCGAGTATGCAACCAATACACTTTGATTTGATTTCATGTAAAGTGTTAGCAATTTATTATTCTTAAAGTACCTAAAGTGTGCAATCAGCTACAAGACACACAAAATGTTCCATGAACCCTCAACCCACTCCCACCTTGCATGGAGGTTACCTACCTTCTGTGAATTCATTCTCAACGACAATGGTACGCTGGGCCACCCCGTTAACGTATGGTAGCAGCTGGTCACCCATGCTTGCCACTGTCCTGAAATCGGGGGCCGACAGAACAAAGCTCTTGTCTGTGGCGATAGTCTCCAGCTCGGCGTTGGCCGTGCCGCCGACCACTACGCCAAACGTGATAACCCCTGCTGCCTTAAGGGCCCTGTCACCCGCACTGAAATCGTCATTGGACGGTCCAGCACTGATAACCACCAGAGCTTGGGGCACCCCCTCCTCTGCCCTGCCCCCTGATGCCGGACTCAACAGGCTCTCAGCGACTTTCTCCAAGGCGGCTCCAAGGTTAGCCTCATTGCTGCCTGTGAACTGAATGGCCTTCACTGCATCCAGGACAGCGGCTTTGTTCTCATAGGTATTTAGATAGAACTGAACCTCGGGGTCCGCGCTGTACAGAGCCACGGCCACCCGAACTGTGTCCCTGCCCACATCAAGGCCCTCAATGACTTTCATAGCCAAATCGCGCACGCGGGGGAAGTTGGCCGCTCCAACATTCTCAGATCCGTCAATTAAGAGTACAAGGTCAGCTGACTCTTGTGCTTAAAAGGGAGAGAGAGATAAAACAGAAAAAATGCAACGTGAAAGCATTAAAACAGAGAAAGAGGGAGAAAGATAATGTGCTGGTACATCATTGAATGTAACATTCATGGTGAACACAATCAATCATTAAAAAACATCACAAAAGCACATTATACTGCATGTAGGCTGAACCAAGGAGTGAATACATGTTGACCTTAAGTGATAATGGTTGCAAATTAGTCTGAGGATGACCCTGTAGCTTGCTATATGATACTCCATTAATGTAATTCTTTGCAAAATATGTTGTTTATGATAATTTCCCAAAATGTCTAGGGCAGTGCGGCATCCACAGAACATTACAAAATAGCTCTGAAGCACTGTACTCATTATATACTCAGAATTTCGTAATACCGTCAAAAGGGTCAGTTTCTCCTTTTTATCTGTCTTATATCAGCTTGATTTAATGCACCAAAAATAACCTCCTTCAACTCCATTGAGTTCAGCTACCCCATGCAGACTCATGTTACAGACCTCAGATATATTGGGTACCAGTCATGATCCTGTGGCCCATCCTTGATGCTTAAGAACCTCTACTGTTAATCAAGAGAATAAATAACTATTCTGTAACATTTTATTGTGCATTGTGCCACGCTGTTATATTTTACTTGCTCTGTTGATATTACACTACATTTGCCCTGTCAATATTATACTGGATAAAACTAGGCTCTGCTGCAAGTCAAGGATGACCTCTTTCTCCCCTCTCTCTCCAGATGAAATCTCGCGTCTTGTGACGGCCGGCCGCCCAACAACCTGCCCGCTTGACCCTATCCCCTCCTCTCTTCTCCAGACCATTTCCGGAGACCTTCTCCCTTACCTCACCTCGCTCATCAACTCATCCTTGACCGCTGGCTACGTCCCTTCCGTCTTCAAGAGAGCGAGAGTTGCACCCCTTCTGAAAAAACCTACACTCGATCCCTCCGATGTCAACAACTACAGACCAGTATCCCTTCTTTCTTTTCTCTCCAAAACTCTTGAACGTGCCGTCCTTGGCCAGCTCTCCTGCTATCTCTCTCAGAATGACCTTCTTGATCCAAATCAGTCAGGTTTCAAGACTAGTCATTCAACTGAGACTGCTCTTCTCTGTGTCACGGAGGCGCTCCGCACTGCTAAAGCTAACTCTCTCTCCTCTGCTCTCATCCTTCTAGACCTATCGGCTGCCTTTGATACTGTGAACCATCAGATCCTCCTCTCCACCCTCTCCGAGCTGGGCATCTCCGGCGCGGCCCACGCTTGGATTGCGTCCTACCTGACAGGTCGCTCCTACCAGGTGGCGTGGCGAGAATCTGTCTCCGCACCACGTGCTCTCACCACTGGTGTCCCCCAGGGCTCTGTTCTAGGCCCTCTCCTATTCTCGCTATACACCAAGTCACTTGGCTCTGTCATATCCTCACATGGTCTCTCCTATCATTGCTATGCAGACGACACACAATTAATCTTCTCCTTTCCCCCCTCTGATAACCAGGTGGTGAATCGCATCTCTGCATGTCTGGCAGACATATCAGTGTGGATGACGGATCACCACCTCAAGCTGAACCTCGGCAAGACGGAGCTGCTCTTCCTCCCGGGGAAGGACTGCCCGTTCCATGATCTCGCCATCACGGTTGACAACTCCATTGTGTCCTCCTCCCAGAGTGCTAAGAACCTTGGCGTGATCCTGGACAACACCCTGTCGTTCTCAACTAACATCAAGGCGGTGACCCGTTCCTGTAGGTTCATGCTCTACAACATTCGCAGAGTACGACCCTGCCTCACGCAGGAAGTGGCGCAGGTCCTAATCCAGGCACTTGTCATCTCCCGTCTGGATTACTGCAACTCGCTGTTGGCTGGGCTCCCTGCCTGTGCCATTAAACCCCTACAACTCATCCAGAACGCCGCAGCCCGTCTGGTGTTCAACTTTCCCAAGTTCTCTCACGTCACCCCGCTCCTCCGCTCTCTCCACTGGCTTCCAGTTGAAGCTCGCATCCGCTACAAGACCATGGTGCTTGCTTACGGAGCTGTGAGGGGAACGGCACCTCCGTACCTTCAGGCTCTGATCAGGCCCTACACCCAAACAAGGGCACTGCGTTCATCCACCTCTGGCCTGCTCGCCTCCCTACCTCTGAGGAAGTACAGTTCCCGCTCAGCCCAGTCAAAACTGTTCGCTGCTCTGGCACCCCAATGGTGGAACAAACTCCCTCACGACGCCAGGTCAGCGGAGTCAATCACCACCTTCCGGAGACACCTGAAACCCCACCTCTTTAAGGAATACCTAGGATAGGATAAAGTAATCCTTCTAACCCCCCCCCCCCCTTAAAAGAGTTAGATGCACTATTGTAAAGTGGTTGTTCCACTGGATATCATAAGGTGAATGCACCAATTTGTAAGTCGCTCTGGATAAGAGCTTCTGCTAAATGACTTAAATGTAAATGTAAATGTAAGGATGAGTCCAGGCAGGTTCATTACTGTTTCAAGTGTCGAATATTATGCACATATTTTACACAGTTATGAAGACAGTAACTGATAAAACATAGCCTAAACACAAAAAAACTAAACAAGACACACAAGCAGTGGGTGGATGGTCAGCCATTGTTAAAAGCTGCTCTCCGTGATTTGCGAGGCGGTATTGTTAGAGATCATTTGTCACTGCTGTTCATTCACTTTTTCAAAGATCTGAGCCATAAGGGCCTAATATATGGAGATTTGCTCTCAATGAGACAAAAGCAGCTACGTGATATTTGTAGAGCAAAGATCATGGGCTGAAGGTGTTCTAAATATCTATGTGTATTAGATGATAGAGAGAAAAAGAGAGAGCGACAAAGAAAGAGATGATTGACGTTAATACCCTGTTACCGTATAATGTGAATAGATTATTATCCGCCTGTAACAGTCTGCCATGAATGATGAATTGTTTGAAGATCCTACTTGTAACTTTTACATAGTCAATGTTGTCGTAGCAAACTAGAATGTCAAACTAACGGTGATTTGTCTTTACCACATAAAAAAGGCACTGGGTGTTCCAAATGACTGAGATGGCTTGTTCTCAGTTCATTCACAAGCTTTATGAATTGGTTGATCTGGCTTGTACGAGGATAGCAGCCGCCAGTGCCATCAAAAGCCCTCTTCTGAAATGTATTAGCAGTGTCAATCACATGCAAACCTGGGTGGTGATCTTAAAGTATTACAGGCAAATTAAATGTGATGAGAAACAGTGATGTTAATGGGTGCCGGACGGTGGAATGAGGGTTATGGTGTTAAATACCCCTTAATCGTGTTAATACAGGACTCCATCCAGATATGGCCACACATTCGCAGCTGCTTTCTTTTGTAATGATAATGTAGGCATTAGTATGGTAGTGACACAAGCCACCTGTTGGTGCCCGTCACATCTCGAGGCACTCCTTTGGCTTCGACAACCACAGGGGCATCCCCGGCCTGGGTCACTGCGCCGCACAAGCCCACCACCACTAAGTCCTGGATTACCCCCCGCAGGGCCAGGAAAGAGTCTACGCTGAACATGTGTGTGTCCTGCAGCGCACTAGCCATCTCCCTGAGTTCCCAGTCCACCGTGTCCTGCACCCCCACCGCAAACACCTTCACACCGGCCAGCCACAGTACCTGCATCTTGGGAGCGACCGTCTGTCAAGACCACCACCACCTGGGTCACGCCCTCGCCTGCACGGCTGCCCGCCACCGCGGGCCTGGGCGAGGATGTCCAGGCCCGTGCGGGTGCCGCCTCCCCAGTAGGCTATGGCCCTGATGTGGGCCAGGGCCCCCAGCGGAGATGGGTACATGATCAGCTGGAACTCGGTTTTGGGGCGAACCACTGTACTGGACGAGGGCAAAGTGCCACCCTCATGCAGACCTTTAACCTTTACAGACACTGTCGGACGTGCTGAAAGTTCTCTTGTCCCATGATCCAGGACGAATCCACTAGAAAGTATATATCGGCGGCCAGCCCTTGTGCGCAATCTTCAAAAGAAGAAACCCGGTTTTGAGGACTCTCACCGAGCTGTGAAAGAGGCCAAGTCCAGTGGCATGACTGCATTCACGACCCTGTTAATGTACCATGTACAATAGGCTATAAACTGGCGCTAAAATATGAAGGCAGTACACCTTAGCTCACCTCACCCGCCAGAAGGCTATCGTAAATGAGGCGGAACTGCGAGGCCAGGGATCCAAAACATGACACAGGACTCGAAGGCTACAGTGATTCCTGAGTAGACCTCATATGTTGAGCTTTTCTCATTCACACCATGAAAATAGCTTTGACTTCCTGCAGGGAACTAGACAGCTTTGACTTTGTACCCAAACGTTTCTTGTTTCAAGAAAGGGGGAACCTCAACCCATATATATCAATCCAACTCCAGTTAAACAGCAGTGCTCAGAAATATCATCATTGTCATTCCTAATTTTTTCCTAAATGTCTAACATTTTGGCCAATTGACTCATTCGTGCTGAAAATAACAAGGACCATCCTCAACAGCACTTGCACAGATCCCACCGATTTATCCCTAACCTGAATAGTCACAGTTACAAACGAGGCTTCCAGGTGCTACTAAGATCAATGGGTGTGTGAAGTGATAGGGGCCTAAGACAGGGCAACACAAGTTGAACTGAGAATAGAAACCTAGCCAAGCTTACCTTCCTCTTGAGCGTCAAGTTTGGGCAGCAGTCCTGCAAACAGTACGCCCAGAAGAGCGCACAGTGGTAACATCCGGTGTTTCCTCATCTTCTACCCAGCACCAAAGAGAACACCTGCAAATGAAATAGAACAGGAAGTGTCATGGAAGGTTGGTGTTCTTTTCAGCATCACAGCAGGTAACAGTCTCTATGGCAGGTATAATTGAAGAAAAAAATGACATCATAGTAGGTAAAGTGATAGAAGACTTGAATGTTGCATTTTTGTGAAGTAGGCTTAAATGTGTCTGTTTCCCTTTAACATTGCCATCATCAATGCTTTATAATCTGAGTATTAATGATTTAAGTACAATACAACATAATAATCCATCAACATCGTAAAATGAGCATATATTTCAAAATAGAAAAACTTACAAGACTGAGTTTTTGTCATTCTGACAGGGACATTATGCAGCTCTGTGAACACCTAGCGGAAGCCTAAATTAAGTTGTTGCTTTTGGTTGCCTCCCTGTTCCACGGTCATCACACAGTGAAAGCAAATTCCTAATGTCAACAACATATTTACAGTTATGTTTTACTCTTCAACACACCATTGGAGAAGAAAATACCTCATACTACCATCACATGGACCTATGTGTAGAAATATGGGATCCACTGCTACCACGACGTCAGCAAGGACTAGCCAAGCCTGCAAAGCTGTCTAACAAAGGGGTTTTCAATGTGTTTCTCCCTTATCCACATCAACAACAGGCACTTGCCAGCAAATGCCTCCAGTAAAGGGTTCAAAACAACAGCCACACTCCGGTTAGTTTATGTCTCTCTTAGAGTGCTATCATTGGTGGCTCATTTCTGTCTGTCCAAATAAGTAGCAGCATAGGTGATATTGAGCTCGAACTGGAGCTAGAACTTGTAGAGCCTAATGGCATGATCAAAACCACCTGTTCAAACAGCCAGTCTACATTGCTAATTATCTACTGTTGGCGAGGAGCATATTTTCCATCTTATAAAAGTTGTGTTCTTAGGAAGGTTGTTGGACTGGAAAGTCCAGTTTCACGGTGTTTTTTTGTTTGTTCTATATTTAGTCCAGCTTCCCCTTATTGTGATAAGTATCGTCGAGGGAAATTAAAAAGTCCCGAGAAAGATCGAACAGACCAACGTTGTTCCAATCAAATGTTCATAGGAAAGAGTGTGTGCAACTGTTGTGGATTTTTTGCCAAAGTAAGATGAAGGCCAAACCCAGAAAGAGTTTCAGATAGACTACACAATAAAGCCTTGTTCACAATGGCAGTTTGAAGTGACTCATCCCATTTTTTTTGCAAACTCAAATAGAATTTCTTATTTTTCCTGCAGCCTGAACAGCCAAAAAAGCACATGGAATCGGATATTTATCCAGGTTCCCTTGGAGAGTTCATCAATGAGCTTGACGCCCTGATAAGTTCCTTTCCTGAGGATGGCTCACCTCTCACAGTTCTGGGTGACTTTAACCTCCCCACGTCTACCTTTGACTCATTCCTCTCTGCCTCCTTCTTTCCACTCCTCTCCTCTTTTGACCTCACCCTCTCACCTTCCCCCCCTACTCACAAGGCAGGCAATACGCTTGACCTCATCTTTACTAGATGCTGTTCTTCCACTAATCTCATTGCAACTCCCCTCCAAGTCTCCGACCACTACCTTGTATCCTTTTCCCTCTCGCTCTCATCCAACACTTCCCACACTGCCCCTACTCGGATGGTATCGCGCCGTCCCAACCTTCGCTCTCTCTCCCCCGCTACTCTCTCCTCTTCCATCCTATCATCTCTTCCCTCTGCTCAAACATTCTCCAACCTATCTCCTGATTCTGCCTCCTCAACCCTCCTCTCCTCCCTTTCTGCATCCTTTGACTCTCTATGTCCCCTATCCTCCAGGCCGGCTCGGTCCTCCCCTCCTGCTCCGTGGCTCGACGACTCATTGCGAGCTCACAGAACAGGGCTCCGGGCAGCCGAGCGGAAATGGAGGAAAACTCGCCTCCCTGCGGACCTGGCATCCTTTCACTCCCTCCTCTCTACATTCTCCTCTTCTGTCTCTGCTGCTAAAGCCAATTTCTACCACTCTAAATTCCAAGCATCTGCCTCTAACCCTAGGAAGCTCTTTGCCACCTTCTCCTCCCTCCTGAATCCTCCTCCCCCTCCTCCCCCCTCCTCCCTCTCTGCTGATGACTTCGTCAACCATTTTGAAAAGAAGGTCGACGACATCCGATCCTCGTTTGCTAAGTCAAACGACACCGCTGGTTCTGCTCACACTGCCCTACCCTGTGCTTTGTCCTCTTTCTCCCCTCTCTCTCCAGATGAAATCTCGCGTCTTGTGACGGCCGGCCGCCCAACAACCTGCCCGCTTGACCCTATCCCCTCCTCTCTTCTCCAGACCATTTCCGGAGACCTTCTCCCTTACCTCACCTCGCTCATCAACTCATCCTTGACCGCTGGCTACGTCCCTTCCGTCTTCAAGAGAGCGAGAGTTGCACCCCTTCTGAAAAAACCTATACTCGATCCCTCCGATGTCAACAACTACAGACCAGTATCCCTTCTTTCTTTTCTCTCCAAAACTCTTGAACGTGCCGTCCTTGGCCAGCTCTCCTGCTATCTCTCTCAGAATGACCTTCTTGATCCAAATCAGTCAGGTTTCAAGACTAGTCATTCAACTGAGACTGCTCTTCTCTGTGTCACGGAGGCGCTCCGCACTGCTAAAGCTAACTCTCTCTCCTCTGCTCTCATCCTTCTAGACCTATCGGCTGCCTTTGATACTGTGAACCATCAGATCCTCCTCTCCACCCTCTCCGAGCTGGGCATCTCCGGCGCGGCCCACGCTTGGATTGCGTCCTACCTGACAGGTCGCTCCTACCAGGTGGCGTGGCGAGAATCTGTCTCCGCACCACGTGCTCTCACCACTGGTGTCCCCCAGGGCTCTGTTCTAGGCCCTCTCCTATTCTCGCTATACACCAAGTCACTTGGCTCTGTCATATCCTCACATGGTCTCTCCTATCATTGCTATGCAGACGACACACAATTAATCTTCTCCTTTCCCCCCTCTGATAACCAGGTGGTGAATCGCATCTCTGCATGTCTGGCAGACATATCAGTGTGGATGACGGATCACCACCTCAAGCTGAACCTCGGCAAGACGGAGCTGCTCTTCCTCCCGGGGAAGGACTGCCCGTTCCATGATCTCGCCATCACGGTTGACAACTCCATTGTGTCCTCCTCCCAGAGTGCTAAGAACCTTGGCGTGATCCTGGACAACACCCTGTCGTTCTCAACTAACATCAAGGCGGTGACCCGTTCCTGTAGGTTCATGCTCTACAACATTCGCAGAGTACGACCCTGCCTCACGCAGGAAGCGGCGCAGGTCCTAATCCAGGCACTTGTCATCTCCCGTCTGGATTACTGCAACTCGCTGTTGGCTGGGCTCCCTGCCTGTGCCATTAAACCCCTACAACTCATCCAGAACGCCGCAGCCCGTCTGGTGTTCAACTTTCCCAAGTTCTCTCACGTCACCCCGCTCCTCCGCTCTCTCCACTGGCTTCCAGTTGAAGCTCGCATCCGCTACAAGACCATGGTGCTTGCCTACGGAGCTGTGAGGGGAACGGCACCTCCGTACCTTCAGGCTCTGATCAGGCCCTACACCCAAACAAGGGCACTGCGTTCATCCACCTCTGGCCTGCTCGCCTCCCTACCTCTGAGGAAGTACAGTTCCCGCTCAGCCCAGTCAAAACTGTTCGCTGCTCTGGCACCCCAATGGTGGAACAAACTCCCTCACGACGCCAGGTCAGCGGAGTCAATCACCACCTTCCGGAGACACCTGAAACCCCACCTCTTTAAGGAATACCTAGGATAGGATAAAGTAATCCTTCTAACCCCCCCCCCCCTTAAAAGAGTTAGATGCACTATTGTAAAGTGGTTGTTCCACTGGATATCATAAGGTGAATGCACCAATTTGTAAGTCGCTCTGGATAAGAGCGTCTGCTAAATGACTTAAATGTAAATGTAATATTCCAAGCCACAATTCAAAACTACTACCCTGTCATAACTCCTACCTGGCTTTTTCATCTGTTGTCATGCCAAACAACGCCAACCATAGAATTTGAATAATCATTCTATACTATGATTCCTATATCGCAAATCAAATCACAATAAGATTTGTTGTCCATATCATGCAGCCCGACTAACAACCTAATAACTTATTAGTATATGCAGTATATGCAAACGTTTGGTGGCACAGAAATAAAGGAAAAGTGGTATCTTCTTCTGGAGAATAAGTATGATTCATATAGGCCAAAATGTAGGCTATACATAAAAATATATATATACACATCTTATGTGTGCTCCTAACTTTTCTAAGTTAGGCGCACCAGTGCTACCAATTAAAATGGTTCATTTAGAGCCCCGAAAACAGATATAGTATCTGAAATGATTTCAAATAGAATTTAAACCCAGGTCTGCATTCTTGTAGACCTTCATGGAAATGCCATGACTGAAGGGCATACGCCAAATTGGCTGAGCTCAGGTATTTATTGGATCTCTGAAAATGTTTACAAAAACAGTCATCAAATGCCTTGTACGCTGCTGACCAAGCTGAGATTCACAGTCTCAAACAAGTCGCACATACACACACACACACCAGTGCAGCATCACTAGATCCCCATAAAGCAGTGGGTAACTTGCCGGAGCACTTCCCCGTCAGGGTCCCATTTTTAGCACCATTCACACAGAGCTGCTGTTGTAGATCTATTAATGTACACAGAGTTAAAATGTAATAGTAAGCCCGCATAGATACTGTATGGTGGAAACCTTAGCACACCCAATAGGTATTCTAAACTATGGAACTTCTGTCGATAATGTCATGCTGCGGACATTTCTGTGCAGAAAGAGCTAAATACAGCACCATGTGCTGACTTTGCTGTTTTCTGCATGATACAATGCCCAACCTCAGCTCTATTTCACTTTAAAATCCCACCATAAACCCATATTTACAATTCCAACTGGCAACTGAGCTGTTCGGCAATGAGGAATTTTCTTGCATAGACAAATAAACGCTGTCACCAAGGGAAAGGGGACAAAAAAATGTAATATCTTTGGCTGGCATACATGGCCCATGACTGGGAAGGTATCCACTATTAACATCATGATGAAGGTGAGCGCAGCCATATGCCCATAGTTGAGCCCCAGGCTAGTTCATTTTACGGTCTAAGTGCCCTCACACAGTGCTCTGGCAGCTACTCCAGCCAACTCACAGCTGAAGCCAGCTCAATGACGTACAGATTATGGTGAGGAAAGTGTGTGTGATGATATAAAGAACAATTGAAAGTTAATGGAGAAGAAGGGAAAATAGGGAAGTTACACGCTAATGGGTAAAATTCAGGTGAAAATTAAAATGCGTACAGTATCATGGGATCAAATGTGACATGTTTTCCTCACCCTCGGATCTATTCGTATAGATAAGTAATTTAAAGAGTAACTTTAATTTTTTAGGCTTAGTTATAGTGAAACACGTCAATTCTGGTCTTTATTTTGCCAGTTCGTTGCAACAGCCTGGTCTTATAGAATATACGTAATATAGTAAATGTTTTTTATTATTATTATTATTTTTAACCTTTATTTAACTCGGCAATGTAAATCTGGGATACTCAAATTAGTAATGATATTTTGGTATGGTTACATAAGAGAGAAGGTTATTAATAAGCAATTGTTGGAAAAATGACTTGTGTCATGCACAAAGTAGATGTCCTAACCGCCAAAACTATAGTTTGTTAACAAGAAATATGTGGAGTGGTTGAAAAAATGAGATTTAATGACTCCAACCTAAGTGTATGTAAACTTCCGAATTCAACTGTATATTAAATAGATTTATCTGACTTTTTAAAAGGCGAGCATCAGTATGCAGCTTGTAAGTTTTGACAACTGAATGGGAACTTGCCTGCCTGCACGCCCATTTGATCGATGCCAAGTACATTTGATTTACTGTACAACTAAGAGATGTGCTAACTGTAACAGTCATTCAAGTCCAGCAAAACTAGTAAGCGAAGTGATTCACGTTTCTTGCTAGCTAACCAAATGACACCTGCATCTCTAGCTGTAGCCACAGAAAAACGATATGGGGGGGAAAAGTCAGCCCCTTATCCAATGACAAAATTCTCCCATAAGCTAGCTAGCTAGCAAGCTAACATTAGGCTCTGTGTTTTTAGCCTGCTAAATAAATATCTACACGTCTATAGATAAGCTAGCCTATTACGTAGCGACGTTATGACTGACTTGTGATAATTGCAATTGCTAGTTTGATTGTTTTGACATTCCCAGCCTTGGTTACATTCGTCCAGTTTTGTCCAAAATATTGCGTAATTGAAACTGAAACACAACACTTCTTACAGCCAACCAAATGGCTGTAAGAAGCAAACAATGTACCAGGCCAGCTGTGAGTTACAACCTGATAGCAATATTTGTTGGACTACAAAGAAATGTATTGGTGATTTACAGTGCATTCGTAAAGTATTCAGACCCCTTGACTTTTTCCACATTTTGTTACGTTACAGCCTTATTCTAAAACATACTTTTTTTTTTATCTCATCAATCTACACACAATACCCCATAATGACAAAGCAAAAACAGGATTTTAGATTTTTTTGCAAATGTAGATATTTAAAAAAAACTGAAATATCACATTTACATAAGTATTCACACCCTTTATTCAGTACTTTGTTGAAGCACCTTTGGCAGAGATATTAGCCTTGAGTCTCGGCACACCTGTATTTGGGGAGTTACTCCCATTCTTCTCTGCAGATCCTCTCAAGCTCTGTCAGGTTGGATAGGAAGCGTCACTGCACAGCTATTTTCAGGTCTCTCCATAGATGTTCGATTGGGTTCAAGTCCTGGCTCTGGCTGGGCCACTCAAGGACATTCAGAGACTTGTCCCGAAGCCACTTCTGCATGGTCTTCGATGTATGCTTAGGGTCGCTGTCCTATTCGAAGGTGAATCTTCACCCCAGTCTGAGGTCCTGAGTTCCCTGGAGCAGGTTTTCATCAAGGATCTTCCTGTACTTTGCTACGTTCATCTTTCCTCGGTCCTGACTAGTCTCCCAGTCCCCACAGCATGATGCAGCCACCACCATGCTTCACCATAGGGAAGGTGCCAGGTTTTCTCCAGATGTGGTGCTTGGCATTCAGGCCAAAGAGTTCAATCTTGGTTTCATCAGACCAGAGAATATTGTTTTGCATGGTCTGAGAGTACTTCAGGTTCCTTTTGGCAAACTCCAAGCGGGCTGTCATGTGCCTTTTACTGAGGAGTGGCTTCCGTCTGACGACTTTATCATAAGGCCTGATTAGTGGAGTGCTGCAGAGATGGTTGTCCTTCTGGAAGGTTCTCCCATCGACACAGAGGAACTCTAGAGCTCTGTCAGAGTGACCATCGGGTTGTTGGTCACCTCCCTGACCAAGGCCTTTCTCCCCCGATTGCTCAGTTTGGCCATGCGGCCAGCTTTAGGAAGAGTCTTTGTGGTTCCAAACTTCTTCCATTTAAGAATGATGGAGGCCACTGTGTTCTTGGGGACCTTCAATGCTGCATAAATGTTTGGTACCCTTCCCCAGATCTGTGCCTCGACAGAATCCTAACTCGGAGCTCTACAGACAATTCCTTCAACCTCATGGCTTAGTTTTTGCTCTGACATGCACTGTCAACTATGGGACCTTATGTAGAAAGGTGTGTGCCTTTCCAAATCCTGGTGTGTGCCTTTCCAGATCTTCCCCATTAAATGCAATGTATTCACATGAACTTCATGTTTTCTTGAATAATGTGTTTTTGCAAACATACGAGATTGACGCGTTTCAATGATACCATGTTGGCCGACACTAAGCAGATCCAATAGACAAAGAGATGGAACACATCTCTCTTCCAGTGTGCAAACATCTGTGTGCATAGCATACCCACAAATTATGCTGCAAGGTCAATGTCACGTAGGTTTCACACACAAGCACTACACCAACAGCTCCCCAAACATGATCTTACTGTATAGAACCTACAGCTCTAAGAGGGAGCCCTGTCTTTCATCAGGCCTCTCTGCTACAATGAGTCATGAGGTGTACTCCGCTTGCACAACAGAAAACTAACGAGATGAATCGTTTCAGACAGAAATTGAAGGTCAAGACTTGATATTGCTATTTCCCCTATGAAATGTCTTCTTGTGTATTCCATTTCTCAATGTTACGCTCAACTGTGCCAACTAAGAACACTTGAGGTGCGCTCAGTTTGGCTTGAACATTTTCTACATTGCAGAACGGTTTATGCTGAACGACACGTTTCCCCAATACGTTCTTGTATGTTCTTAAACAGTCTGAGGTGTGTTTGCACCTGTTTGGTGGGTGTGGCAAGGTGTAGCTTGTTGCAATGAGTGACATATTTAAAGGACAGTGGCCTTGCTGACAGCATTCCCCAACCCATAACTCATCCCCTCCCCGTTTTCTTTCAACTGGTCGTTCAGTACAACACCGTTACCGTTCAATTGAACGTTCCAGAACATAAAAACGTACTGAACGCAGCCCTGATGTCTGTCCTCTGAATTAACCAATCCTAGGGCCATATTTGGCCACACTGGCCAAAACGCCCCTTCCACCGCCTGGAAGAATATGATGGGATCAATGATCAAGGTAAAAGAGGACAGGCAGACAAGCGAATTTCACAGAGCTCGTCCCTATTAGCCTGTCTGACAGCAACAGTCCTAATGCGTCAGGCTGGCTGCATTGTAAGTAGGTGATCATCACCAGAAAGGGTGATGTTCTTCGCACATTGTCAAAATCTGGGCCCTTACTCACAAAACGTCTCAGAGTAGGAGAGCTGATCTAGAACCAGTCATGCCTTTTAGCGAGCATCCTAGATCAACACTTTAACTCTGAGTTTTTTTGTGAATACGAGGCCTGTCATATGGCCTCTCAAGATTTTGTGATGACTGCAAGGCTTTATGAATTAAATGTTACAATGTAACTCCTTTCTACAGCACATTACCTATTTTTTCATTGGAATACATTTTTATCATCTAATTGGTATTTTATTAGGATCCCCATTAGCTGTTGCAAAAGCAGCAACTACTCTTCCTGGGGTCTACACAAAACATGACATATTACAGAACATAATTAGACATTATTTGACTCCCGAGTGGCGCAGTGGTCTAAGGCACTGCATCTCAGCGCTTGAGGCGCCGCTACAGACACCCTGGTGCGATTCTAGGCTGTATCACAACCGGCCGTGATTGGGAGTCCCATAGGGCGGTGCACAATTAGCCCAGCGTCGTCCGGGTTTGGCTGGTGTAGGCCTTCATTGTAAATAAGAATTTGTTATTAACTGACTTGCCTAGATAAATAAAGCTTACATTTAAAATGAATTAGACTAGAACAACTCAAGTACAGAGCTGCATCAATTTTAAAATGGCACACGTAGCCTGGAACAACAATCTATAGTTCAACTAGACATTCATCTGGACGTTCATCATTCAAAAGAGTAATGGCAATCAGTTGAAGTGAATCAGGAAGTCGCAAAACTTGGCGAAAATTTTCATTCTCAAATAAATTACCCTGGGGACAACTCTTTCAGGTGTGCCTCATAAAATGACTACAAAACCCATCAAATGTTTAAATGTCGCAGTGTGTAAAAAACAGAGACTTTGCTGGAGAGCATAGAGAAGCAATAATGCTTAGCTAGGCTGATTCACAAAACAACTCCTTCACTAAGAATTTTCCCAATGCTGCTCTGCTAGTGTCTTATAATAAGAGCTTCCCCAAAACGCCTGGCTGTGGGAGTACAACTGTGATGGGAGTACATTTTTGGGAGTGAAATGGGAAAGATTGAGCACTTACAAAAATACTCATGTATAATTTCACTCTTGAGGGTGAGGGTAAAGGCTAATGATGCACACCTGGCTTTCCCTGACTCTGGATTTCATATGGAAGGACCAAACTCCCACAGTCCATCTGGCTGGGGGTGTGGAAAACGCTCTCTCGTCACACTTTCCACTCTCCCATTCGCTCCAGAGGGTGTGGTTTATCGCTGGGACCGAGCTGAAAACATCTCTACACTCAACCACCACCGATTGGTGGTGCTCAAACGCCAATGCGGGGACACACTTGGCACGCTGGAATCATGAATCTATGTCGAGCCATTTTTATCACTCAGGAACATATTTATTTCAACAAACAGCGATTGGGGGCCACTTATGCTATGCTAAATGCCCAAATGCTAAAAAGACAATATGCGCATCAACATCAACCATTAAGGAACAAGTGACTCTGGGACACTTTGACATGAGCTTCTTGAAGAACACACATTTCAGTCAGTGCTGCTGTTTTGATGTGCATGTAGAAAAGGTTAAGCCTTAAATCACAGGTGTCAAACGCATTCCACGGCCGGCCGAGTGGCTGCAGGTTTTCTCTTCTCCCTTGAACTTGATTTATTACTCAAGGTCACTAATTAGTAAGGAACTCCCCATACCTGTTTGCCTAGGGATCAATTGAAAAGAAAAACCTGCAGACACTAGGGCCTCCATAGAATGAGTTTGACTCCCCTGCCTTAAATGAACGCTACATCGGAATTAATACAAAAACCTGTGCACCACACGTCTGTGGAGGAGAGCGCGACTGCACCACTTTGTGGAATGCAGTACCTTATATGTTCACAACTCTGGTCAGATAAATGATCTCCACTTGGATCTCACTTTGATGCTGGCATTTAAGGGAGTTTCCACAGTGAGCAAACTACCCCCACAAAACCTAACTAATTTAAAACAAGCACTCAATGCAGAGTTGCAGAGATCATGTATTTTAGATGCAGAAGTGCAGCTTTTTCAGATCCAGTAAAGATAGAGAGCAGACACACGCCTTGTCATCTCTTTGTACTGCTCTCCGCATGTCCTGTGGCATTGCATCGCTAACGCACGCCTACTTCCCCCCCCTACTGTAACTATGTCTCACCTCTAACTCTTCCACTCCTCTCGCCCTCTATGTATAGGTATCACTCTGCCTTCAAACACTTGGTGTCTGATATTTATGAGCTTAAAGATAACATGTCAGAAGAAAACTATGATTATGGGCTTGCATGCTCACATTTATGAGATGCCATACCATGGCCAGTTTCAGACACAGACAAGTCCAATTTAATGCTTGAAAATATGCAAAGAAATTAAAACAAAAATAACCTATCAGGTGTTCTTGATCCATTGTGCAAAAGTAAATAACAACTCCCAACTTTCACTACTTTCGAAAAGTACCTTTTAAAACAGTCCGAGAGAATTTAACACTTACCCTGAGCAGAACTATCTTTATTCCACAGTCTTTGGTAAAACAAATTCTGCAAAATGACAAAGGCCTTTAGGTCATTATCCTCCAGGTATTTCCCCTCTGTGCAGCTTGCTTGTCCAGCTCCTCCCGAAGGAAGGCAGATGAGCGAGGTGGAGATGGGGATGATTGCAGAGGATCGTTATTGGCAACAATAGCACACAATGAAACGAAGCACTCGGAGACAGACTGACACCCTCTCGATCGCTCTGCAGAGGATCTGTGGCTCTGACTAAGGCTGAGACGGGACAAACTCCCAAGCTTCTGGAGCACTGCCACTCCTCTTTTCCTCCTCCCACGTTCTCCAAAGAGAGGGAAAAAAGGGAAAGATTGGGGGGGTGGTCTTAAATGAAAACCAGACGCACAGCCCTGTTTGGTCTGGATGGAAGCAGTGGGGAATATGATGTCACAAACCTGGAGTGAGATTCTCTTCTCACCTCCCTCCTTCCGTTTCTTCCTCCGTCTCTAAAGGACCCTTTTTGGATAATCTGGCTATTCAGAGATCTGGATATTTGTTTCAAAAGGTAAAAACAACACAAACAGCGTGAGAGTTGTCACTCTTTACTCTGTTTTTGTTCGCGATGTCACAGTTGAGTAAAGTCTGCAAGCAGTTTCAGATAAGTAACTGGCATGTGGTGGTCAGTGGTAGAAAAAAGTATAAATCATTTAAACTTCCTTATATTAAGCAAACAAGACGGAACAATTTTCTAGGTTTTTATTTGTTTATGATAGCCAGGGGTACACTCCAACACTCAGACATTATTTGCAAACAAAGCTTTTGTTGTTTAGTGAGTCTGCCAGATCAGATCAGAGGGATGTAGGGATGACCAGGGATGTTCTCTTGATAAGTGCGTGAATTGGACCAATTTCCTGTCCTGCTAAGCATTCAAAATGTAACGATTACTTTTGCTTGTCAGGGAAAATGTATGGAGTAAAAAGTACGTTATTTTCTTTAGGAATGTAGTGAAGTAAAAGTTTTCAAAAATGTGGTCGACCGGCTTGATTCGGTCTCGTAGTAAAATTAGAATTTGTGTTTTTTTTACAATGCATAAAAGTAGAGACCCAGAGATAGAAAATGGTATACCCTACACTACAGTTGAGGAACAATGGGAAAGTAATTATCACTGAAGGTTAATAAACTTGTAACCCCACTTTTGAGAAAATGGCCCTTGAATATTTTGGTACACCTCCTGGAGAGCTCTTCTTTGTCTACACCCATTCAGCATCATTCACACCCTCTGAATCTTTAGCCCCACCCATCTCTTTAAGCATTCACATGTGAGGCCATGTGCTAAACAGTGGGTACAGCAGTATACAACCAAAGATTAAGACTAAAGGCTAGTTTATACTACGTCTACCGACATGTCTGTATACAGTTGTGACATCATGAACATTCTATTGTCGTCCAAAATAAAACTTGCCGTTTTATAAGTATAACCACAAAAACGACAGGCTGCATGACATCAGCAGCCTGGTAGTCCAAACTAGTATTACTGGTATATTTTAACACCAATAAACCCCATCACTTCATAAATGTATTCAGTATACAGTGGGGAGAACAAGTATTTGATACACTGCCGATTTTGCAGGTTTTCCTACTTACAAAGCATGTAGAGGTCTGTAATTGTTATCATATGTACACCTCAACTGTGAGAGACGGAATCTCAAACAAAAACCCAGAAAATCATATTGTATGATTTTTAAGTAATTAATTTGCATTTAAACCAATAAGTAATTATAACGTCATAACGAATCATGCAAAGTTGTATTTGAGAGCAATATATTAGTTAATGTAGAGACATTAGCCAGCTAGATAGCTAGCTTTATGGAAGTTGTGACAAATTCTAATGTTTTAGGGAATCCTGAGAGAACCAGCAAACCAGGCTGTCGTCTTGTGAAACAGTGGATGTAAAGAATATAGCTTTCTTAGGTAAGGCATTTATTGCAAATTTAATGTACAATTTTGTAAACTTGCCTTGCTGATATTTGCCATGCAATGCAGCTCGAGTAATGTAGCTAGCTAACTATTTTCTTGCTTATTGTGTAGTGGAGGATAAAAATGCCTGTATGCCAATGGATGTGTAGCTAGCTATGTAGCCGATCTGTGTATGGTCCCTAAATCTTTTGGTATAAATATTCATTCAGAACATTGGTTTTAATTTCTTCCACCAGTTAATCATTAACCCCCAAGAAATTGCAGAAAATTACGGGTACACACGACTGTTACATGTCAATATTTCCAAGATTTCCAAGATGGCGTAGCAGTCGGACGTGTGTTTGTCTTGTCTTGTCTTGTCCCGCGTAAATAGTCCTCGTTTTTTTTCGTATGCATTTCGTATATATTTTAATTTCACTTAGTTCCATTTAGGAACTGAATATACATTCCGCCTCACCCAATGTGGTACGGATCTGCTATTTCTTTTATAGTTTAGAACCGTAACCCCAATCAGAAGCTAGCCAGATAACTAGCTACTAGCTAGTAGTCAGTTAGCCACTGCTGCGGTCTTCACCCTTAACTCGGACACCAGCCAGCTTCAGCTCGGGCCAATACCTGCCAGTCTGCAAGCGCGATATCAACCCAGAGCATATAGGACTGCTTTTTCACTACCACATCACCGGATTTTTTTTCTACTTCATCACCGGATTTCAGCCGCAGGCTCTGGACATTTGCACCTTCATTTCGCAGCTAGCTAGCTGCAAACCGTGTGACTATTGGCTTACGTCGATCCCGGAGCAAACGTAATTTATTCCGGAGCCAGCCAGCTGAGGAGTTCCATCAGCCATTCCTGGGCTACAGTCACCTATCCGGACCCGGTTTTTTTTTTGTTGTTGTTGTTGTTGCTGCAGATACGGAGCCCCACCGGGCCTTCACGACTGACTGGCGGCGTTATCTGCCCGAGGGAGCTATCCAACTGGCACCCCCGTCCCGACGTTACCTGAACGATCATCTGGGGCCCGCTAATCGTTAGCTGTCTTATCGGCTGCTATCTGAATAAGTATATCGGACAATTATTATTATTATTATTATTATTTATTTTTTTATTTTTTTCTTGGGTCACTATATCTATTTTGCCAATTTGGATTGATCCCCTCTACCACACGGAACCCCACTAACCTACCGACGGAAACGCACGAGGTATCTACAATTAGACCTCCATCCTATGCTATCTTGCTACCGATAGCCATCTACCCGGCCTGCTGTCTGGATCGCCGTGACCCCAACCAACCTCTACTCACTGGACCCTTATTGATCACTCGATTAAGCATGCCTCTCCTTAATGTAAATATGCCTTGTCCATTGTTGTTCTGGTTAGTGTTTATTGGCTTATTTCACTGTAGAGCCTCTAGCCCTGCTCACTATACCATATCCAACCTCTCAGTTCCACCACCCACATATGCGATGACATCACCTGGTTTCAATGATGTTTCTAGAGACAATATCTCTCTCATCATCACTCAATACCTAGGTTTACCTCCACTGTATTCACATCCTACCATACCTTTGTCTGTACATTATTCCTTTAAGCTATTTTATCGCCCCCAGAAACTTCCTTTTACTCTCTGCTCTAGAAGTTCTAGATGACCAATTCTCATAGCTTTTAGCCGTACCCTTATCCTACTCCTCCTCTGTTCCTCTGGTGATGTAGAGGTGAATCCAGGCCCTGCAGTACCTAGCTCCACTCCTATTCCCCAGGCGCTCTCTTTTGATGACTTCTGTAACCGTAATAGCCTTGGCTTCATGCATGTTAACATTAGAAGCCTCCTCCCTAAGTTTGTTTTGTTCACTGCTTTAGCACACTCTGCCAACCCGGATGTTTTAGCCGTGTCTGAATCCTGGCTTAGAAAGACCACCAAAGATTCTGACATTTTCATCCCCAACTACAAGATTTTCAGACAAGATAGAACGGCCAAAGGGGGCGGTGTTGCAATCTACTGCAAAGATTGCCTGCAGAGTTCTGTTTTACTATCCAGGTCTGTTCCCAAACAATTTGAACTTCTACTTTTAAAAATCCACCTCTCTAAAAACAAGTCTCTCACCGTTGCCGCCTGCTATAGACCACCCTCTGCCCCCAGCTGTGCTCTGGACACTATATGTGAACTGATTGCCCCCCATCTATCTTCAGAGCTCGTGCTGCTAGGCGACCTAAATTTGAACATGCTCAACACCCCAGCCACCCTACAATCTAAGCTTGATGCCCTCAATCTCACACAAATTATCAATGAACCTACCAGGTACCACCCCAATTCCGTAAACACGGGTACCCTCATAGATATCATCCTAACAAACTTGCCCTCCAAATACACCTCTGCTGTTTTCAACCAAGATCTCAGCGATCACTGCCTCATTGCCTGCATCCGTAATGGGTCAGCGGTCAAACGACCTCCACTCATCACTGTCAAACGCTCCCTGAAACACTTCAGCGAGCAGGCCTTTCTAATCGACCTGGCCGAGGTATCCTGGAAGGATATTGATCTCATCCCGTCAGTAGAGGATGCCTGGTCATTTTTTAAAAATGCCTTCCTCACCATCTTGAATAAGCATGCCCCATTCAAGAAATTTAGAACCAGGAACAGATATAGCCCTTGGTTCTCTCCTGACCTGACTGCCCTTAACCAACAGAAAAACATCCTATGGCGTTCTGCATTAGCATCGAACAGCCCCCGTGATATGCAACTTTTCAGGGAAGCCAGAAACCAATATACACAGGCAGTTAGAAAAGCCAAGGCTAGCTTTTTCAAGCAGAAATTTGCTTCCTGCAACACAAATTCAAAAAAGTTCTGGGACACTGTAAAGTCCATGGAGAATAAGAACACCTCCTCCCAGCTTCCAACTGCTCTGAAGATAGGAAACACTGTCACCACCGACAAATCCACTATAATTGAGAATTTCAATAAGCATTTTTCTACGGCTGGCCATGCTTTCCACCTGGCTACCCCCACCCCGGACAACAGCACTGCCCTCCCCTCTGCTACTCGCCCAAGCCTTCCCCATTTCTCTTTCTCCCAAATACAGTCAGCTGATGTTCTAAAAGAGCTGCAAAATCTGGACCCTTACAAATCAGCCGGGCTAGATAATCTGGACCCTTTCTTTCTAAAACTATCTGCTGAAATTGTTGCCACCCCTATTACCAGCCTCTTCAACCTCTCTTTCGTGTCGTCTGAGATTCCCAAAGATTGGAAAGCAGCTGCGGTTATCCCCCTCTTCAAAGGGGGGGACACTCTTGACCCTAACAGCTACAGACCTATATCTATCCTACCCTGCCTTTCTAAGGTCTTCGAAAGCCAAGTCAACAAACAGATTACCGACCATTTCGAATCCCACCATACCTTCTCCGCTATGCAATCTGGTTTCAGAGCTGGTCATGGGTGCACCTCAGCCACGCTCAAGGTCATAAACGATATCTTAACCGCCATCGATAGGAAACAATACTGTGCAGCCGTATTCATTGACCTGGCCAAGGCTTTTGACTCTGTCAATCACCACATCCTCATCGGCAGACTCGACAGCCTTGGTTTCTCTAATGATTGCCTCGCCTGGTTCACCAACTACTTCTCTGATCGAGTTCAGTGTGTCAAATCGGAGGGTCTGTTGTCCGGGCCTCTGGCAGTCTCTATGGGGGTGCCACAGGGTTCAATTCTTGGACCGACTCTCTTCTCTGTATACATCAATGATGTCGCTCTTGCTGCTGGTGATTCTCTGATCCACCTCTACGCAGACGACACTATTCTGTATACTTCTGGCCCTTCTTTTGACACTGTGTTAACAACCCTCCAGGCGAGCTTCAATGCCATACAACTCTCCTTCCGTGGCCTCCAATTGCTCTTAAATACAAGTAAAACTAAATGCATGCTCTTCAACCGATCGCTGCCTGCACCTGCCCGCCTGTCCAACATCACTACTCTGGACGGCTCTGACTTAGAATATGTGGACAACTACAAATACCTAGGTGTCTGGTTAGACTGTAAACTCTCCTTCCACTCACATCAAACATCTCCAATCCAAAGTTAAATCTAGAATTGGCTTCCTATTCCGCAACAAAGCATCCTTTACTCATGCTGCCAAACATACCCTTGTAAAACTGACCATCCTACCAATCCTCGACTTCGGTGATGTCATTTACAAAATAGCCTCCAAAACCCTACTCAATAAATTGGATGCAGTCTATCACAGTGCCATCCGTTTTGTCACCAAAGCCCCATATACTACCCACCACTGCGACCTGTACACTCTCGTTGGCTGGCCCTCGCTCCATACTCGTCGCCAAACCCACTGGTTCCAGGTCATCTACAAGACCCTGCTAGGTAAAGTCCCCCCTTATCTCAGCTCGCTGGTCACCATAGCAGCACCTACCTGTAGCACGCGCTCCAGCAGGTATATCTCTCTAGTCACCCCCAAAACCAATTCTTCCTTTGGACGCCTCTCCTTCCAGTTCTCTGCTGCCAATGACTGGAACGAACTACAAAAATCTCTGAAACTGGAAACACTTATCTCCCTCACTAGCTTTAAGCACCAGCTGTCAGAGCAGCTCATAGATTACTGCACCTGTACATAGCCCATCTATAATTTAGCCCAAACAACTACCTCTTTACCTACTGTATTTATTTATTTATTTTGCTCCTTTGCACCCCATTATTTCTGTCTCTACTTTGCGCTTTCTTCCACTGCAAACCAACCATTCCAGTGTTTTTATTTTTTATTTTTTTATTTTTTTTTATTTTACTTGCTGTGTTGTATTTACTTCGCCACCATGGCCTTTTTTATATTTTTATTTATTTATACATATATTTGTTTGCCTTCACCTCCCTTATCTCACCTCACTTGCTCACATTGTATATAGACTTATTTTTTTCACTGTATTATTGGCTATATGTTTGTTTTACTCCATGTGTAACTATGTGTTGTTGTATGTGTCGAACTGCTTTGCTTTATCTTGGCCAGGTCGCAATTGTAAATGAGAACGTGTTCTCAATTTGCCTACCTGGTTAAATAAAGGTTAAATAAAATAAAAATAAATAAATAAATATTAGCTAGCTAGCTATGAACCTAGCTATGAACCTCAGCTATCATAGCCAGTTGTATCGACTACGGTTCAGGAATGAATGGTTGAGAGACATTCTTTTCAGTCATAACCAATACCAGGAGTATCAAACTCCAGTCTTTGCATGATGCTGTGTTTGCATGTACAGTTGAAGTCGTACGTTTACATACACCTTAGCCAAATACATTTAAACTCAGTTTTTCAAAATTCCTGACATTTAATCCTTGTAAAAAATTCCCAGTCTTTTGTCAGTTAGGATCACCACTTTATTTTAAGAATGAAATGTCAGAATAACAGTAGAGAGAAGGAATTATTTCAGCTTTTATTTCTTCCATCACATTCCCAGTGGGTCAGAAGTTTACATACACTCAATTATTATTTGGTAGCATTGCTTTTAAATTGTTTAACTTGGGTCAAACGTTTTGGGTAGCCTTCCACAAGCTTCCCACAATAAGTTGGGTGAATTTTGGCCCATTCAGTTCTGCCCACACATTTTCTATAGGATTGAGGTCAGGGCTTTGTGATGGCCTCTTGACTTTGTTATCCTTTAGCCATTTTGCCACAACTTTGGAAGTATGCTTGGGGTCATTGTTCATTTGGAAGACCCATTTGAGACCAAGCTTTAACTTCCTGACTGATGTCTTGAGATGTTGCTCCAATATCTCCACATATTTTCCCACCTCATGATGCTATCTATTTTGTGAAGTGCACCAGTCCCTCCTGCAGCAAAGCACCCACACAACATGATGCTGCCACCCCCGTGCTTCATGGTTGGGATGGTGTTCTTCTGCTTGCAAGCCTCCCCCTTTATCCTCCAAACATAATGATGGTCATTATGGCCAAACAGTTCTATTTTTGTTTCATCAGACTAGAGGACATTTCTCCAAAAAGTACGATCTTTGTCCCCATGTGCAGTAGCAAACCGTAGTCTGGCTTTTTTTATGGCGGTTTTGGAGCAGTGGCTTCTTCCTTGCTGAGCGGCCTTTCAGGTTATGTCGATACAGGAATCGTTTTACTGTGGCTATAGATATTTTTGTACCTGTTTCCTCCAGCATCTTCACAAGGTCCTTTGCTGTTGTTCTGGGATTGAGTTGCACTTTTCGCACCAAAGTACGTTCACCTCTAGGAGACAGAATGCGTCTCCTTCCTGAGCGGTATAACAGCTGCTTGGTCCCATGGTGTTTATATTTGCATACTATTGTTTATACAGATGAACGTGGTACCTTTAGGCATTTGGAAATTGCTCCCAAGGATGAACCAGACTTGTGGAGGTCTGCATTTTTTTTCTGAGGTCTTGGCTGATTTCTTTTGATTTTCCAATGTTGTCAAGCAGAGGCACTGAGTTTGAAGGTAGGCCTTGAAATACATCCATAGGTACACCTCCAATTGACTCAAATTATGTCAATTAGCCCATCAGAAGGTTCTAAAGCCATGACATTATTTTCTGGAATTTTCCAAGCTGTTTAAAGGCACAGTCAACTAGTACATGTAAACTTCTGACCCACTTGATTTGTGATAGAGTGAATTATAAGTGAAATAATCTGTCTGTAAACAATTGTTGGAAAAATGACTTGTGTCGTGCACAAAGTAGATGTCCTAACCGACTTGCCAAAACTATAGTTTGTTAACAAGACATTTGTGGAGTGGTTGAAAAACTGGTTTTAATGACTCCAACTTAAGTGTATGTAAACTTCCGACTTCAAATGTATGTATTACAATTATACACTTCAATAGTGTTTACCAATCCTGGTCCTGGGACATCAATGGTTACACATTGTAACTATGCAATAGACTAGAACACATTATTTAACTATATTGAACAACAATATAAACTCAACATGCAACAATTTCCAAGATTTTGCTGAGATAAAGTTCATATAAGGAAATCAGTCAATCGAAATAAATTCATTAGGCCCTAATCAATGGATTTAACATGACTTGGCAGGGGCGCAGCCATGGGTGGGCCTCGGAGGGCATAGGCCCACCCACTTTTGAGTCAGGCCGACCTGCTGGGGAACCAGACCCAGCCAATCAGTATTCGTTTTTCCCTACAGAAGGGCTTGATTACAGACCAAAGGACAGATCTAATGTCCATTGCTTATGTTTCTTGGCCCAAGCAAGTCTCTTCTTCTTATTGCTGTCCTTTAATAGTGGTTTCTTTGCAGCAATTTGACCATAAAGGCCTGATTCACACAGTCTCCTCTGAACATTTGATGTTGAGATGTATCTGTTACTTGAACTCTGTGAAGCATTTATTTGGGCTGGTAACTATTTGAGTATATGTGCATGTGCTGTAGGTAGGGGTAAAAATGACTATGCATAGATAATAAACACCTAGTAGCAGCAGCATAAAAAAAGGGAGGGGGGGGTCAATGCAAATCGTTTGGGTAGTCTTTTGAATAACTGTTCAGCAGTCTTATGGCTTGGGAGTATTTATTTTATTTCACCTTTATTTAACCAGGTAGGCTAGTTGAGAACAAGTTCTCATTTGCAACTGCGACCTGGCTAATATAAAGCAAAGCAGTTCGACACATACAACAACAAAGAGTTACACATGGAATAGACAAAACATACAGTCAATAATACAGTAGAACAAAAGAAAACAAAAGGTCTATATACAGTGAGTGCAAATGAGGTAAGTTAAGGCAATAAATAAGCCATGGTGGCGAAGTAATTACAATATAGCAATTAAACACTGGAATGGTAGATGTGCAGAAGATTAATGTGCAAGTAGAGATACTGGGGTGCAAAAGCAAGATAAAAAAATATATATACAGTATGGGGATGAGGTAGGTAGATAGATGGGCTGTTTACAGATGGGCTATGTACAGGTGCAGTGATCTGTGAGCTGCTCTGACAGCTGGTGCCTAAAGCTAGTGAGGGAGATGTGAGTGTCCAGCTTCAGAGATTTTTGCAGTTCGTTCCAGTCATTGGCAGCAGAGAACTGGAAGGAAAGACGCCCAAAGGAGGAATTGGCTTTGGTGGTGACCAGTGAGATATACCTGCTGGAGCGCGTGCTACGAGTGGGTGCTGCTATGGTGACCAGTGAGCTGATATAAGGTGGGGCGTTACCTAGCAGAGACTTGTAGATAACCTGTAGCCAGTGGGTTTGGCGACGAGTATGAAGTGAGGGCCAACCAACGAGAGCGTACAGGTCGCAATGGTGGGTAGTGTATGGGGCTTTGGTGACAAAACGGATGGCACTGTGATAGACTGCATCCAGTTAGTTGAGTAGGGTGTTGGAGGCTATTTTATAGATGACATCACCGAAGTCGAGGATCACTAGGATGGTCAGTTTTACGAGGGTATGTTTGGCAGCATGAGTGAAGGATGCTTTGTTGCGATATAGGAAGCCGATTCTAGATTTCATTTTGGATTGGAGATGTTTGATGTGAGTCTGGAAGGAGAGTTTACAGTCTAACCAGACACCTAGGTATTTGTAGTTGTCCACATATTCTAAGTCAGGGCCGTCCAGAGTAGTGATGCTGGACGGGCGAGCGGGTGCGGGCAGTGATCGATTGAATAGCATGCATTTAGTTTTACTTGCGTTTAAGAGCAGTTGGAGGCCACGGAAGGAGAGTTGTATGGCATTGAAGCTCTACTTGGCTCTCCGGTACCGCTTGCTGTGTTGTAGCAGAGAGAACAGTCTTTGATTAGAGAGGCTGGAGTCTTTGACAATTTTTAGGGCCTTCCTATGACACTGGCTGGTATAGAGGTCCTTGATGGCAGGAAGCGTGGCCCCAGTGATGTACTGGGCCATACACATTACCCTTTGTAGCGCCTTGTGGTCGGATACCGAGCAGTTGTCCTACCAGATGCTGATGCAACCAGTCAGGATTATCTCGATGGTGCAGCTGTAGAACTTTTGGAGGATCTGAGGATCCATGCAAAATCTTTTCAGTCTCTCGAGGGGGAATAGGCGGTCTCTTGCCATCTTCACAACTGTCTAGACCATGATAGTTTGCTGGTGATGTGGACACCAAGAAACATGAATCTCTCGACATGCTCCAATACAGCCCGTCGATGTGAATAGAGGCATGCTCTGCCCTCCTTTTGTTGTAGTCCACGATCATCTCCTTTGTCTTGCTCACATTGAGGGAGACGTTGTTGTCCTGGCATCACACTGCCAGGTCTCTGACCTCTTTATAGGCTGTCTCATCATTGTCGGTGATCAGGCCTACCACCATTTGTCATTGACAAACTTAAAGATGGTGTTGGAGTCGTGCTTGGCCACGCAGTCGTGGGTGAACAGGGAGTAAAGAAGTGAACTAAGCATGCAACCCTGAGGGCCCCCTGTGTTGAGGATCAGCGAGGCAGATGTGTTTTTGCCTACCCTTACCACGACGGGGCGGCCAGTCAGGAAGTCCAGGATCCACTTGCAGAGGGAGGGGTTTAGTGCCACGGTCCTTAGCTTAGTTATGAGCTTTGAGGGCACTATGGTGTTGAACGCTGAGCTGTAGTCAATAAACAGCGTTAATATGTAGGTATGTTTCTTTTGTTGATGTGAGCCATGACCAGCCTTTCAAATCACCCCACTAGTTTGATAGGCAGCTAGCTAGCAGCTAGGCTAGCTGCTACGCCAAATAGCTCCTCATACCTGGCCTTGGTTGGCAGGATCATTTGACAGAGAGTAGCAGTCACAGCAACTGATGCAAAATGCATTGTGGGATCCAAACTAAAAAGTTAGCTAGCAACTAAGAAACGTTCCAATATACTGTAGCAGGCTCAAGGGGGTGGGGTTTCCACATCACCATGTTCAATAACTCATTCGAAGCACAACTACAATACAAATGGGGAATTTATTAGGGATATTTACACACTGTGGGTAAGGGAGGAATTCAGCAACCAGTTCACAGTCCACAATCCGTTCACATTGTCTGTTAGGTTCTCCAGGGGTAATTCTAAAACTCAGGTCCTCAGCCAAACCAGGTCGGTACACAGTGGGGGTAATCACACAGCTAATTCTCTCTCTTCTCACACTCTCCATAACATATGTTTCACTCTCGGTCCTCTCTCTGTTTGTACAGCCTGCTTCCTCTTATCCCCAAGCACTCCATGGCTTAATGATCCACAGGCTTGCCTCGTTGGGGCAGGAAGTCCATATAAGGCTCGGGAGTGGAGCCAGCAGGCTGCAAGATATCTCCCTTCAATCACCACTCACCTCACCTCTCTCTGTCATCTGCCACAATCCTTTCAAAACAACAAACCGAGCTCTCCCTCATTCCACATTTAACAGGAAGTGTTCAACAGGGTTAGAGTCCTGCTCCTTGAAAGCGGCAGCTCTACCCTTTAGCTCAGTGTGGATGTTGCGTGTAATCCATGGCTTCTGGTTAGGGTATGTATGCACGGCCACTGTAGGGATGAGGTCATTGATACACTTATTGATGAAGCCGGTGACTGATGTGGTATACTCCTCAATGCCATTGGATGAATCCCGGAACCTATTCCAGTCTGCTAGTAAAGCAGTCCTTTATGTTAGTATCTGCGTCATCTGACCACTTCCGTATTGAGCGAGTCACTGGTACTTCCTGCTTTATTTTTTGCTTGTAAGCAGGAATCAGGAGGATAGAATTTTGGTCAGATACCCTCCTTTTGGCCTGAGGGAGAGCGTTGTACACATCTCTGTTAGAGCAGTAAAGGTGGTCTAAAGTTTTTTTCCCTCTAGTTGCACATGTTACATGCTGGTATAAATGAAGTAAAATGGATTTAAGTTTCCCCTGCATTAAAGTCCCCGGCCACTAGGAGTGCCACCTGGATGAGCATTTTATTGTTTGCTTATGGCCTTATACAACTCGTTAGGTGCGGTCTTAGTGCCAGCATCAGTTTGTGGTGGTAAATAGACAGCTACGAAAAATATAGATAAACTCTCTTTGTAAATATTGTGGTCTACAACTTATCATGAGGTACTCATGATATGCGGTACTACTTTAGGTACTAGATTTTGATTTTCAGTACTTCTTAAATTTTAGATTTTGCGCACCAGCTGTTATTGACAAATAGACACAGACCACCACCCCTCATCTTACCAGAGGTGCTGTTCTGTCCTGTCTTATTCTTCTAGAGCGGAGATCCGCTAGCGGGATCAAATTCTACAACATCCGGTGAAAACGGAGCGCTCCAAATTCAAAATACAAAATCGTAATATTAAACATTCATGCAAATACAAGTGTCATACATGATTCTTTAGCTTAGAATCTTGTTAATCGAACTGGGTTGTCAGATTTCAAAAACGCTTTACGGCGAAATAAATCACTTAATTTTGAAGATCTTCCTCTGTTTGCAATCCTAAGGGTCCCAGCTACACAATTAATGGTCGTTTTGTTCGATAAATTCCTTTATATCCCAAAAACGCCATTTAGTTGGCGCCATTGAATTCAATAATCCAGTACTTCAACATGCATACAAAGGATTCCAAAAAGTTACCAGCAAAGTTAGGCCAAATGAGTCAAACATTGTTTTTTATTAATCCTCAGGTGTCTAATATCTAAATAAACAATAATATTTCAGACTGAGATTACTATGTTCAATAGCAAAGGAGAAGAACGAAGAGCGCGCCCACGTTCACACGCGCAAAAATACTACTTTTGCCCTGGCACTCAACTTGGAACGACTACAAATACTTCTTAATTAAAAAAACAAAACAAGCCTAAAACCTTGTATAAAGACTGTTGACATCTACTGGAAGCCATAGGAACTGCAATCTGGGAGGCGGAAATTAGATCTTTTTAATAGCATTGCATTGGAAGTCATTCTGAGCAACAAATTTTATTTTTTCCGGATCGATTTTCCTCTGGTTTTCACCTGCTATATCAGTTCTGTTACACTCACAGACATCATTTTAACAGTTTTAGAAACGTCAGAGTGTTTTCTATCCAATTCTATCAATTATATGCGTATCCTAGCTTCTGGGCCTGAGTAACAGGCAGTTTACATTGGGCACGTCAGACAGGCGGAAATTCAGGAAACTAGCCTTACTCGCAGAGAGGTTATGATGCTGTGCTTATCATAATGTGTTACAACTTGTGATCGCTATAAGCCAGAAGAAAAAGTGAATGTACTCTCTCTCCTACACTGTATTAGACCATCCAATACAACAATCAGCTATTTACACTGAACAAAAATATGAGCGCAAAATGCAACAATAAAAGATTTTACAGTTCATATAAGGAAATCAGTCAATTGAAATAAAGTCGTTAGGCCCTACTCTGGCTTTCACATGACTGCGAATACAGATAGTGCATACGGAAAGTATTCAGACCCCTTGACCTTTTCCAAATTTTATTACATTACGGCATTATTCTAAAATAGATTAAATAAAACATTTCCCTAAGCAATCTACACACAATACCCCATAAAGACAAAGCGAAAAACATGTTTTTAGAAATTTTAGCAAGTTCATTAAAAATAGAAAACAGAAATACCTCATTTACATAAGTATTCAGACCCTTTCCTATGAGACTCGAAATTGAGCTCAGGTGCATCCTGTTTCCATTGTTCATCCTTGAGATGTTTCTCCAACTTAATTGGAATCCACCTGTGATAAATTCAATTGATTGGACATGATTTGGAAAGGCACACACCTATCTACATAAGTTCCCACAGTTGGCAGTGCATGTCGAAGGAATTGTCCGTAGATCTCCAAGACAGGATTGTGTTGAGGCACAGATCTGGGAAAGTGTACCAAAAAATGTCTGCAGCATTGAAGGTCCCCAAGAACACAGTGGCCTCCATCATTCTTAACATTCTTAAATGGAAGAAGTTTGGAACCACCAAGACTCTTCCTAGAGCCAGCTGCCCAGCCAAATTGAGCAATCATGGGAGAAGGGCCTTGGTCAGGGAGGTGACCAAGAACTCGATGGTCACTCTGACAGAGTTCCTCTGTGGAGATAGGAAAACCTTCCAGAAGGACAACCATCTCTGCAGCACTCCACCAATCAGGCCTCCATGGTAGAGTGACCAGACGGAAGCCACACCTCAGCAAAAGGGACATGACAGCCCGCTTGGAAGTGCCAAAAGTCACCTAAAGGACTTTCAGACAATGAGAAACAAGATTCTCTGGTCTGATGAAACCAATATTGAACTCTTTGGCCTGAATGCAAAGCGTCACGTCCAGAGGAAACCTGCCACCATCCCTACGGTGAAGCAAGGTGGTGGCAGCATCATGCTGTGGGTATGTTTTTCAGCGGCAGGGACTGGGAGACTAGTCAGGGTTGAGGGAAAGATGAACGGCGCAAAGTACATTGAGATCCTTGATGAAAACCTGCTCCAGAGCACTCAGAACCTCAGGCTGGGGTAAAGGTTCACCTCCCAACAGGACAGCGACCCTAAGCACACAGCCAAGAAAACGTAGGAGTTGCTTCAGGGCAAGTCTCTGAATGTCCTTGAGTGGCCCAGCCAGGGCTCAGACTTGAAACAGATTTTAATATCTCTGGAGAGACCTGAATATATCTGTGCAGCGTCACTCCCCATCCAACCTGACAGAGCTTGAGAGGATCTGTAGAGAAGAATGGGAGAAACTGAGTAAGCGGTCTGAATAATTATGTTAAATGTGATATTTCAGTTATTTAAAAAATAATTACAAATGTGCAACATTTTCTGAAAAACTTGTTTTGCCTTTGTCATTATGGGGTATTGTGTGTAGATTGATGAGGAATGTGGAAAAGGGGGTCTGAAAACTTTCCGAATGCACTGTTTGCATCTGTTGGTCCCATATATCTTAACAATAAAAGGTAGGGACGTGGATTCAAAAACCAGTCAATATCTGGTATTACCACCATTTACCTCATGCAGCGGGACACATCTCCTTTGAGTTTAACAACATTTTGCATAACATTTTAGAGAAATAAGCATTTTGTGCATATGGACAATATCTGGGATCTTTTATTGAAATCAAATCAAATGTTATTGGTCACATACACATATATAACAGATGGTGTTGCGGGTGTAGCGAAATGCTTGTGTTTCTAGCTCCAACATTGCAGTAATATCTAACAATTCACAACAATGTACACAAATGTAAAATAATGGAACTAAGAAATATATAAATATTAGGATTAGAGGTAGACCGATTATGTAACGCTCCTCGTCTTCGTCTGATGATGAGGAATAGGAATCATCGGACCAACACGCAGCGTGGTAAGTGTTCATAGTAAATTTAATCAAATAAACTGAACACTGAATGACAAAAAACAACAAAGAGAGTGAACGACACGAAACAGTCCTGTAAGGTGAAAAAACACAAAACAGGAAACAACTACCCACAAACACAGGTGGGAACAGGCTACCTAAGTATGGTTCTCAATCAGAGACAACGATTGACAGCTGCCTCTGATTGGGAACCATACCAGGCCAAAAACATAGAAAAGGACAACATAGAACAAAACATAGAATGCCCACCCCAACTCACGCCCTGACCAAACCAAAATAGATGTTGTGCTGGTGAATGAGGACCCAAAAGCGACGTAATAGAAACAGAGTCTTTATTCCAGTATTAAACAAACAATGATTCTCCTGGATATTATCAAAGGTAAATCCAAAACAGGAAACTGAAATCCTCTCGTCAGTAGAGAGGAACGACTGGAGACGCGACCCCAGACTGCAGGTCGCTTCAGGAAGGCACAGGCCGTAGCTGACATAGACACCTGCTCACACGCAGCATCTGAAGAAGGCAAAAACACGACAGGGCGGAACAAGGACACAGAACAGCAAACATCAAACAAGAATCCGACAAGGACAGAAGCGGAAAACAGAGGGCGAAATAGGGACTCTAATCAGAGGGCAAAATAGGGGACAGGTGTGAAAGAGTAAATGAGGTCGTTAGGAGAATGAGAAACAGCTGGGAGCAGGAACGGAACGATAGAGAGAGAGAGCGGGAGAGGGAGAGAGGGAGGAGGAGAGAGAGGGATAGAAAGAGGGAAAGAACCTAATAAGACCAGCAGAGGGAAGCACAGGGACAAGACATGATGATCAAAGACAAAACATGACAGTACCCCCCCACTCACCGAGCGCCTCCTGGCGCACTCGAGGAGGAACCCTGGCGGCAACGAAGGAAATCATCAATCAACGAACGGTCCAGCACGTCCCGAGATGGAACCCAACTCCTCTCCTCAGGACCGTAACCCTCCCAATCCACTAAGTACTGGTGACCACGTCCCCGAGAACGCATGTCCATGATCTTCCGTACCTTGTAAATAGGTGCGCCCTCGACAAGGACGGGGGGGGGGGAGGGAAGACGAACGGGGGCGCGAAGAAAAGGCTTGACACAAGAGACATGGAAGACAGGGTGGACGCGACGAAGATGTCGCGGAAGAAGCAGTCGCACAGCGACAGGATTGACGACCTGAGAGACACGGAACGGACCAATGAACCGCGGAGTCAACTTGCGAGAAGCTGTCGTAAGGGGAAGGTTACGAGTGGAAAGCCACACTCTCTGACCGCGACAATACCTAGGACTCTTAATCCTACGTTTATTGGCGGCTCTCACAGTCTGCGCCCTGTAACGGCAAAGTGCAGACCTGACCCTCCTCCAGGTGCGCTCACAACGTTGGACAAAAGCCTGAGCGGAGGGAACGCTGGACTCGGCGAGCTGGGACGAGAACAGAGGAGGCTGGTACCCAAGACTACTCTGAAATGGAGATAGCCCGGTAGCAGACGAAGGAAGCGAGTTGTGAGCGTACTCAGCCCAGGGGAGCTGTTCTGCCCAAGACGCAGGGTTTCGAAACGAAAGGCTGCGTAATATGCGACCAATCGACTGATTGGCCCTTTCTGCTTGACCGTTAGACTGGGGATGAAACCCGGAAGAGAGACTGACGGAAGCACCAATCAAACGACAGAACTCCCTCCAAAACTGTGACGTGAATTGCGGGCCTCTGTCTGAAACGGCGTCTAACGGGAGACCATGAATTCTGAACACATTCTCAATGATGATTTGTGCCGTCTCCTTAGCGGAAGGAAGCTTAGCGAGGGGAATGAAATGTGCCGCCTTAGAGAACCTATCGATAACCGTAAGAATCACAGTCTTCCCCGCAGACGAAGGCAGACCGGTAATAAAGTCTAAGGCAATGTGAGACCAAGGTCGAGAAGGAATGGGAAGCGGTCTGAGACGACCGGCAGGAGGAGAGTTACCTGACTTAGTCTGCGCGCAGTCCGAACAAGCAGCCACGAAACGGCGCGTGTCCCGCTCCTGAGTAGGCCACCAAAACCGCTGGCGAATAGAAGCAAGCGTACCCCGAACGCCGGGGTGGCCAGCTAACTTGGCAGAATGAGCCCACTGAAGAACAGCCAGACGAGTAGAGACAGGAACGAACAGAAGGTTACTAGGACAAGCGCGCGGCGACGCAGTGTGAGTGAGTGCTTGCTTTACCTGTCTCTCAATTCCCCAGACAGTCAACCCGACAACACGCCCTTCAGGGAGAATCCCCTCGGGGTCGGTAGAAGCCACAGAAGAACTAAAGAGACGGGATAAGGCATCAGGCTTGGTGTTCTTATTTCCCGGGCGATAGGAAATCACGAACTCGAAACGAGCGAAAAACAACGCCCAACGAGCTTGACGTGCATTAAGTCGTTTGGCAGAACGGATGTACTCAAGGTTCTTATGGTCAGTCCAAACGACAAAAGGGACGGTCGCCCCCTCCAACCACTGTCGCCATTCGCCTATGGCTAAGCGGATGGCGAGCAGTTCGCGGTTACCCACATCATAGTTGCGTTCCGATGGCGACAGGCGATGAGAAAAGTAAGCGCAAGGATGGACCTTATCGTCAGACTGGAAGCGCTGGGACAGAATGGCTCCCACGCCCACCTCTGAAGCGTCAACCTCGACAATGAATTGTTTAGTGACGTCAGGAGTAACAAGGATAGGGGCGGATGTAAAACGCTTCTTGAGGAGATCAAAAGCTCCCTGGGCGGAACCGGACCACTTAAAGCAAGTCTTGACAGAAGTCAGAGCTGTGAGAGGGGCAGCCACTTGACCGAAATTACGAATGAAACGCCGATAGAAATTAGCGAAACCGAGAAAGCGCTGCAACTCGACACGTGACTTAGGAACGGGCCAATCGCTGACAGCCTGGACCTTAGCGGGATCCATCTGAATGCCTTCAGCGGAAATAACAGAACCGAGAAATGTGACAGAGGAGACATGAAAGGCGCACTTCTCAGCCTTCACGTAGAGACAATTCTCTAAAAGGCGCTGGAGTACACGTCGAACGTGCTGAACATGAATCTCGAGTGACGGTGAAAAAATCAGGATATCGTCAAGGTAAACGAAAACAAAGATGTTCAGCATGTCTCTCAGTACATCATTAACTAATGCCTGAAAGACAGCTGGAGCATTAGCGAGACCGAACGGCAGAACCCGGTATTCAAAATGCCCTAACGGAGTGTTAAACGCCGTTTTCCACTCGTCCCCCTCTCTGATGCGTACGAGATGGTAAGCGTTACGAAGGTCCAACTTAGTAAAGAACCTGGCTCCCTGCAGAATCTCGAAGGCTGACGACATAAGGGGAAGCGGATAACGATTCTTAACCGTTATGTCATTCAGCCCTCGATAATCCACGCAGGGGCGCAGAGTACCGTCCTTCTTCTTAACAAAGAAAAACCCCGCTCCGGCGGGAGAGGAAGAAGGCACCACGGTACCGGCGTCGAGAGAAACAGACAGATAATCCTCGAGAGCCTTACGTTCGGGAGCCGACAGAGAGTATAGTCTACCCCGAGGGGGAGTGGTCCCCGGAAGGAGATCAATACAACAATCATACGACCGGTGAGGAGGAAGAGAGTTGGCTCTGGACCGACTGAAGACCGTGCGTAGATCATGATATTCCTCCGGCACTCCTGTCAAATCACCAGGTTCCTCCTGAGTAGAGGGGACAGAAGAAACAGGAGGGATAGCAGACATTAAACACTTCACATGACAAGAAACGTTCCAGGATAGGATAGAATTACTAGACCAATTAATAGAAGGATTATGACATACTAGCCAGGGATGACCCAAAACAACAGGTGTAAAAGGTGAACGAAAAATCAAAAAGGAAATGGTCTCACTGTGGTTACCAGATACTGTGAGGGTTAAAGGTAGTGTCTCACATCTGATACTGGGGAGAGGACTACCATCTAAGGCGAACATGGGCGTGGGCTTCCCTAACTGTCTGAGAGGAATGTCATGTTTCCGAGCCCATGCTTCGTCCATAAAACAACCCTCAGCCCCAGAGTCTATCAAGGCACTGCAGGAAGCAGCCGAACCGGTCCAGCGTAGATGGACCGACAAGGTAGTACAGGATCTTGATGGAGAGACCTGAGTAGTAGCGCTCACCAGTAGCCCTCCGCTTACTGATGAGCTCTGGCTTTTACTGGACATGACATGACAAAATGTCCAGCAGAACCGCAATAGAGGCAAAGGCGGTTGGTGATTCTCCGTTCCCTCTCCTTAGTCGAGATGCGAATACCTCCCAGCTGCATGGGCTCAGTCTCTGAGCCGATGGGAGGAGATGGTTGAGATGCGGAGAGGGGAAACACCGTTAACGCGAGCTCTCTTCCACGAGCTCGGTGACGAAGATCTACCCGTCGTTCTATGCGGATGGCGAGTGCAATCAAAGAGTCCACGCTGGAAGGAACCTCCCGGGAGAGAATCTCATCCTTAACCTCAGCGTGGAGTCCCTCCAGAAAACGAGCGAGCAACGCCGGCTCGTTCCAGTCACTGGATGCAGCAAGAGTGCGAAACTCTATAGAGTAATCCGTTATGGATCGATCACCTTGACATAGGGAAGCCAGGGCCCTGGAAGCCTCCTTCCCAAAAACTGAACGATCAAAAACCCGTATCATCTCCTCTTTAAAGTTCTGATAAACGTTAGAACACTCAGCCCTTGCCTCCCAGATAGCTGTGCCCCACTCCCGAGCCCGACCAGTAAGGAGTGATATGACGTAAGCGATCCGAGCTCTCTCTCTTGAGTATGTGTTGGGCTGGAGAGAGAACACAATATCACACTGGGTGAGAAAGGAGCGACACTCAGTGGGCTGCCCAGAGTAACATGGTGGGTTATTAACCCTAGGTTCCGGAGACTCGGAAGACCAGGAAGTAGCTGGTGGCACGAGACGAAGACTCTGAAACTGTCCTGAGAGATCGGAGACGTGAGCGGCCAGGGTCTCAACGGCATGACGAGCAGCAGACAATTCCTGCTCGTGTCTGCCGAGCATTGCTCCCTGGATCTCGACGGCAGTGTTGCGAGAATCCGTAGTCGCTGGGTCCATTCTTGGTCGGATTCTTCTGTTGTGCTGGTGAATGAGGACCCAAAAGCGACGTAATAGAAACAGAGTCTTTATTCCAGTATTAAACAAACAATGATTCTCCTGGATATTATCAAAGGTAAATCCAAAACAGGAAACTGAAATCCTCTCGTCAGTAGAGAGGAACGACTGGAGACGCGACCCCAGACTGCAGGTCGCTTCAGGAAGGCACAGGCCGTAGCTGACATAGACACCTGCTCACACGCAGCATCTGAAGAAGGCAAAAACACGACAGGGCGGAACAAGGACACAGAACAGCAAACATCAAACAAGAATCCGACAAGGACAGAAGCGGAAAACAGAGGGCGAAATAGGGACTCTAATCAGAGGGCAAAATAGGGGACAGGTGTGAAAGAGTAAATGAGGTCGTTAGGAGAATGAGAAACAGCTGGGAGCAGGAACGGAACGATAGAGAGAGAGAGCGGGAGAGGGAGAGAGGGAGGAGGAGAGAGAGGGATAGAAAGAGGGAAAGAACCTAATAAGACCAGCAGAGGGAAGCACAGGGACAAGACATGATGATCAAAGACAAAACATGACAATAGAGACATAAAAAGGATCTCTAAGGTCAGGGCGTGACAGATTATGATTTTTCAACGCCGATACCGATTATTGGAGGACCAAAAAAGCCGATACAGATTAATCGGCCAATTTTTATATATATATATATTTGTAATAATGACAATTACAACAATACTGTATGAACACTTATTTTAACTTAATATAATACATCAATAAAATCAATTTAGTCTCAAATAAATAATGAAACATGTTCAATTTGGTTTAAATAATGCAAAAAAAAAGTGTTGGAGAAGAAAGTAAAATTGCAATATGTGCCATGTAAAAAAGCTAACGTTTAAGTTCCTTGCTCAGAACATATGAAAGCTGGTGGTTCCTTTTAACATGAGTCTTCAATATTCCCAGGTAAGAAGTTTTAGGTTGTAGTTATTATAGGACTATTTCTCGCTATACCATTTGTATTTCACATACCTTTGACTATTGGATGTTCTAATAGGCACTTTAGTATTGCCAGCCTAATCTCGGGAGTTGGTAGGCTTGAAGTCATAAGCAGCGCAATGCTTGAAGCACAGCAAAGAGCTGCTGGCAAATGCAGGAAAGTGCTGTTTGAATGAACGCTTACGAGCCTGCTGCTGCCTACCACCGCTCAGTCAGACTGCTCTATCAAATCATAGACTTAATTATAATATAATGACACACAGAAATACGAGCCTTGGGTCATTAATATGGTCAAATCTGGAAACTATCATTTTGAAAACAAAACATTTATTCTTTCAGTGAAATACGGAACCGTTCCGTATTTTATCTAACGGGTGGCATCCCTAAGTCTAAATATTGCTGCTACATTGCACAACCATCAATGTTATGTCATTATGTACAATTCTGGCAAATTAATTACGGTCTTTTCGGAAGGAATGGTCTTCACACAGTTCGCAACGAGCCAGGCGGCCCAAACTGCTGCATATACCCTGACTCTGCTTGCACAGAATGCAAGAGAAGTGACACAATTTCCCTAGATAAAAGAAATTCATGTTAGTAGTCAATATTAACTAAATATGCAGGTTTAAAAATCTATACTTGTGTATTGATTTTAAGAAAGGCATTGATGTTTATGGTTAGGTACACATTGGTGCAACGACAGTGCTTTTTTCACGAATGCGCTTGTTAAATCACCCGTTTGGCGAAGTAGGCTGTGATACAATGATAAATTAACAGGCACCGCATCGATTATATGCAACGCAGGACAAGCTAGATAAATTAGTAATATCATCAACCATGTGTAGTTAACTAGTGATTATGTTAAGGTTGATTGTTTTTTATAAGATAAGTTTAATGCTAGCTAGCACCTTACCTTGGCTCCTTGCTGCACTCGCATAACAGGTAGTCAGCCTGCCACGCAGTCTCCTCGTGGAGTGCAATGTAAATCGGCCAAAATCGGTGTCCAAAAATGCCGATTACCGATTGTTATGAAAACTTGAAATCGGCCCTAATTTATCGGCCATTCCGATTAATCGGTCGACCTCTAGTTAGGATGAGCAATGTCGGAGTGGCATTGACGAACATACAGTAGAATAGAATAAAGTATATACGTAGGAAATGAGTACAGCAGTATGTACATGTTATTAAAGTGACTAGTGTTCCATTATTAAAGTGACCAGTGATTCCATGTCTATGTATTTAGGGCAGCAGCCTCTAAGGTGCAGGGTTGAGTAACCGGGTGGGAACCGACAAGTGATGGCTATTTAACAGTCTTGAGATTGAAAAACAGCTTCTGTCTCTGTCCCAGATTCGATGCGCCTGTTGTGCCTTCTACACCACACTGTCTGTGTGGGTGGACCATTTAAGATCTTCAGTGATGTGTACGCCGAGGAACTTGAAGCTTTCCACCTTCTCCACTGCAGTCCAGTCAAAGTGGATAGGGGCGTGCTCCCTCTGCTTTTTCTTGAAGTCCACAGTCAGCTCCTTTGTTTTGTTAACTTCTCACGAGTCACCAACCCTGATCCGGTAGCACCCCCCCCCCCCCCCACTGAGTAGCATAGCTAGCATAGCGTCACAAGTAACTTGTAGCATCTAAATATCATTAAATCACAAGTCCAAGACACCAGATGAAAGATACAGGTCTTGTGAATAAAGCCACCATTTCAGATTTTTAAAATGTTTTACAGGGAAGACACAATATGTAAATCTATTAGCTAACCACGTTAGCAAAGGACACGATTTTTTTACTCCCAATAGTTTTTTCCTGCGTCAGTAGCTATCACTAATTCGACTAAATAAAAATATATATAGCCACTAACCAAGAAACAACTTCATAAGATGACAGTCTGATAACATATTTATGGTATAGCATAGTTTTTTTTTTGAAAAATGTGCATTTTTCAGGTATAAATCACAGTTCTACATTGCAGCTGCAATCTGAAATAGTGCTGACCCAGCCAGAACAATTACAGAGACCAACGTCATATAACGAATTACTCATCTTAAAACATTTCAGAAAAATACACAGCGTACAGATATTGAAAGCCCAACATCTGGTGAATCCAAACAATATTTCAGATTTATTAAATGTTTTATAACGAAAACAAAATGTAGCGCTAAATTAGCATAGCTATACCAGGCAGATTCGGCTAGGCGCCCACGGCCAGTTCACATGCACAACAGATATGATATAACATCGTAAATTGGGTCTTACTATGGCTGATCTTTCATCAGAATGTTGATCAAAGTGTCCTTTGTCAAGATGAGTCGTTGGTTCCGTTCAGAATTGTTCCTTTCCCACTCCATTTAGCACAGGTACTGGTCGAGTGGCACGGATCTCTCAAACGTAAATAAAATCAGACAACGGAACACCACAAAACTCCCGAAAAAATTCAAATAATCTGATTAAACTATATTGAAAAAACATACATTACGATGATCTGGTCACATGTATCAAACAAACTTCGAGACGGAGATAGTTTTCATCCATAATGGCCGCACAACAGAAGACAATCGCAGCTACAAGTCGCACGATTTAGAGAACCGGAAGTTGTCGGTCACGCCAAAGAATTAGCTCTCATTTCACGTCAGTCCCAGATAAACAAGATATTTTTCCTCTGACGTCCTCTTGACACCCAGAGGAAGGCCAATGAGGTGTGTTTCGGGTCATAGGGGGCACGACCATATATAGGCAGAGCGTTGAAGCTGGCATACACATCTTGCTTTTTTCTTCTTGGTCATGGAAAGTGCTGTCAAATGACTTCTGTATCACTCAGAGACAAAATTGAAACGGTTTTAGAAACTAGAGATTGTTTTCTTTCCAATGGTATTATTTATATGCATATAGTAAGAGCAATAATTGAATAAGAGGCAGTTTAATCTGTAGAGCAAATTATGCTAATGGGAAAATAGCACCCCCTGTATTCTCAAGAAGTTTTAACATTGTGAGAGAGTTTATTTTCCTGGCACCACTCTGCCAGGTCCTTTCCTCCTCACTGTAGGCTCTCGTCATTATTGGTTATCAGGCCTACTATGGTTGTGTCGTCTGCAAACTTGATGATTGAGTTGGCATGTGTGGCCACGCAGTCATGGGTGAACAGGGAGTACAGGAGGGGGCTGAGCACGCACCCTTGTGGGGCCCCTGTGTTGAGGATCAGTGAAGTGGAGGTGTTGTTTCCTACCTTCAACACCTGGGGGTGGCCCTTCAGGAAGTCCAGGACCCAGTTGCACAGGGCGGGGTTCAGACCCAGGGTTAAATGCGGTGGTTCGCGCTTTCAGTTTAGCGCAAATGCTGCCATCTATCCACGGTTTCTGGTTTGCATAGGTTTTAATAGTGGGAACAACACAGTGGGAACAATACACTTTACATGTACATGTATACATGTACTTCCTGATGAACTCAGTCACTGTGTCCGTGTATACAGCTCATGAAACATGGGACAAACACTTTACATGTTGGGTATATGTTTTTGATCTGTGTAGATACAGTGGCCCTACATTTCAAACAGCTGTAGGCTAATTACGTTTTCACTCATTAGTTGTGCAAGCTTTTCACTTCAGATTTAATAGTTCTAGTTAATAAACATGCATCCTCTCGCATTGTGGTCCCTCTAAAACCACAGTTCCTCCACAACAAGCAACATTGCCATACTCAGAAAAGGCCTTCAAAATATGACTGGGCTAGTACATTATGGGTCGTTCTGGCACCACATCAAAACAATGTATGCAATGTCAACGTTAAGGGTAATTATGGCCTTTTAATTGATTGATGTGTGTTGACTTTTTGCCTTCATGCTGTGTCGAATTGAGACATTGCTGTTTTTTCACAGTCTGCTGAGCCAAGCTGCAGCCTCTCGTGAATCAACAAAAATGACCCTTAAATAGCTTAGACTGTTTTTTAACTCTGCTGTGGATCTCAGGGGGAAATGTACAACTGTCCCATGATCTTCCTCAAGTTTGGCCTTACCTGAGACCTTGTGTTTGTGCTCTCTAGGGCTAAGTCAGCATGTGTTAAAGGGCCCATTCTGCAAGTACTGTATCTCGCCGTTGAGCCTCTCACGAATCAACAAAATTGACCCTTAATTAGTTTGAACTAATCTGACCTCTTCTTAGGACACATGTACAACCTTTCCATGGTCTTCTGTAGCTTTGGCCTCACCGGTGGCCATTTCATCAAGCCGCCGAGGACATAAAGTCAGTGTGCTTTAATTAAAGTAGGGGCCATCTCTATAGGCCAACTCCAGCAGGGACATATAAATACAGGTAGAGAAGGTCAGATGTCACATTACATTTTAGCCTGCGCTGTGGTTCAAAGACATAGACCCTTTACAACATTTTAATGTGGCATGAACACATTTGTCAAACAAATCACTTCAAAAAATAGGCTACCTGTGTATGTTCGTCCACTCCCAAATACTTGGATGTACATATACACTCGGACCATTTGATGAATGAAAATAGACTGTTCTGTTTACAAAACACCAAAAACTGTACTTCATGACATTTTGCGATTGCCATTGATTAGGCCTGCATTAATCAATGCGCCTTGCTGACAAACATTTTTTGTAGCCTGAAAAGTCAGGACACCTGAAATGGGGCTGAACATGTTCCTGGAAAAATGGGATGGTCACCCTAACACACATGGTCAATAATGGTCCACTTCTTCTGGCCACGGACGGCACGGAGAACACCAAGACCCGCACGCACCTGAAAAACAAAACAATGAGCGCTCTAAACAGCTGACTGACAAAACCAAACAATGATAAATCAACTGATAAATCTATAATGCATTGGAATAAAGGCAATTTTTATCAAGAATTCATGGCAAAAAGAAAAATGGAAGTATAAAGGAAAATCTATGCATTTAAAAGGAGCTCAGCTGAGGCCAAAATTAAGCACTACTGAGTTAACAGGGAGACAGTTTGTGCAGCCACATAGAAAGAAATGGTTTAAACAACGACAGAGAGGTGGGGGTGTTTGTTTCATTTGGAAGCTTTTATTTTCATATTTACCCCTGTAAACCATTTACCACTGCATTTTAAACAAATAGGAGATTGGTTAAATTAGTATTATTTAGAGACCCCCCCCCCCCCCCCCCCAAAGTTGGACTTTTGTTGCATGTAGGGGAGCTAATGTCTCATTGAGGGTGAGCTGAGCCCCTTGGCTCCTCCATAATTCACATCCTGCCTTTAGGGCTCTTCTGAGCCTTGAGGCCACAACTGGAGCAGAGTGACGAGGCTCTGTATGGCCTCTACAGATGGATTCTCCCGGGATACATAACCAGCTCTCAACACTCTGCTCAAAAACCAAGTTCAATGCCACATTCTGAAAACCTGGCTTCCCCCATCTCCCTCTTAAAAACAAAAACAGATGAAATAATTTGATATCTACCTCCCTCAACCTCTCCGGAGCAGTTCTGAGGAGAGAAGGATAAGCTCTCAGGAGAAAGAAAGACACACAGAAAGACATTTTGTTTTGGATTCATGGAGTGAGATAGAGAGAAATGCAGAGACATGGATTGTGAGAGAAACAAATAGAGAGAGAGCATTTTGTAAGAAAAAGTGATAGACTAGCTCCGGTCAAATGATGAGTTGTTTATGGTGGTAAAACTCGAATGGGTTAATTAGCACAGTTTTCCTTGCTGTGGAGAGACCACCAATGTGAATGTGAATCGCTCCCATGCACAGCAGTAAAATGATCATCAATTCATTTCTGTGGATTGTGTTTTGTTCCATGTCGGTTTCTATACTTTAGAAACCCATGTCTCGTCGTTTCCAGATGAAATGCCCATGAGTCAGAGAAGCCTTGGGGGGACCAACCCAAGTTTAATAAAATGTATTATTTAAAATAATAAACTAGGCAAGTCAGTTAAGAACAAATTCATATTTACAATTACGGGGTACCCTGGCCAAACCCGGACGACGCTGGGCCAATTGTGCGCCGCCCTATGGGACTCCCAATAGAAGTACGTTGTGATACAGCCTGGAAAATACGCCACTCCAATATGTATACTGTAATTGTATAGCCAAAGACAAACATATTAGTCCACATAAAACCCACTAGTCAACTGACCGAAGGCGGCATTGAGCTGGAAAATCCCACTAATATGTTTGCATCATATAAGAGAGTATAACATGATAGACAGCTCTAATGTGTAACATAAGGAGGGGCAGCACGTTATGTCACCCAATTCTTTGGACACTATATAGAAGCCCAGCTGGGAATATCACTAACCCTCCCTTGCTACTGTTCATTTCCTGACGTCCACCAAATCTCATAACCAAATGGCGAAAATGCATCTGGACAGGCTTCAGCATGAATATTGTTCACTGCGGTAGGATTCAGTTCCATTTGTACCTTTGCCTCTATAAACCAGTAGATTAGGAGTTTCATTTATTGAGAATTGGAGTGTGCCAGAAAGTGCTTAAGAAGCTCACTTCTCATATTGATGGCTGGATGAGGGTGGTGTGAGCTGGGATGGGAATTGTTCTAGAGAACCGAAGGGGTCATTCGGCCATTGGGTTCTCATTCGAACCATTGACCACAGCGCGGTCAATGTGTGCAACGGTCCCGACACTTTGTCCAACCGTTAATAATCATTGCGTGCAATACAGTTTTGGAAACCTCAGAAACTCTACTTTTATATCTCCCCAAAATAATTGGACAAATACAGAAGATGCACTTACTGTGCGCCGTTTCAACACAGATTTCCACAGGTGTGTTTTGTGTTGCACATTTTACCTACTAAACAACAAGGCTTCATGAGCTAATGGAAACTCAGGAGGGAACCCCCCCCCCCAAAAGAATATTGGTTCACAATAATGACTGGAACGGAGCAAATGGAATGGCATCAAACACATGGAACCCAGTGTTGGATCTGGTGGATTTGGCTTCTCCACCAACCTCACTTCTTTAAGCTCCTGATTCTTATCACAAGACAGGGCCGTGTCGCCCCACAAAACCCAGACCAGGTTTTGCAGTGGATCCTCTCTAACCTCACAACATGACTGGGAAAAATCTCCTCCCTCCTATAGCTCAATGAGAAATGTCAGCTAAATCAAAACCTGACACCCAAACAATTTCGTGGTCAACCTGCTGAGTAACCACAACCTCCTCTACTGTGGCAAAGAACGTGTCAGCTATAGGAACCAAAGAATCACTGATCACCTCTGAATCTAACGTATCACTTGGGGGAACCAAATCCATTATCAAAACACCAACAGAACAGAGTTGCTCAGTGTCACTTTACCCAACAAAGAATGTCTCCCCTAAATTGACACCTGAATCAACTTCATCCTCAACATGCGGAGGGCACACTACATCATATATCTCTGCCCAAAAGGTCTCGGCTAGAAACACACAAGAATCACCTCCCTCACTATGGGGAACTTTTTCCTGGGAACAAGGTTATTACAGTAAACAAAAACTGAAACAAAAATACAATTTAAAAAACAATTTATTCAAATGAAATAAAAATACATGCTTCACATGCATATTGAATCCTCTGGCAGCCAACTTTGATCCAACCCCTGCAGCAGCTGGCCTGATGGACCGAAGTGTGCCTTTAGCACTTCGCTCAGCAGAGATGGGGCCACTGATGAGGGAAGCAGAGTCTTTTGCACTTCAGCAAATCAGAGAGTATAGCCATGGAGCAGTAGGACCCCAGGAAGATGCCAGCACAATGTCTCCGGCAAGATCTGGACCACAGTGGTTCAGAAATATAGCTGCATACCTGCATCCCAAGCGTTCACGGGCAGAATATTCTCTATCTGTGGATAACTGTCATCAGGCTTGAGAAACCGAAAGACCACCTCTCTGGAACGCAGAGTCTTTTTGAAGATGAACCCAAAAATCTTGTTTGGTTGAACAGAAACACACACATAACAATAAACACACAAGCTGGCTGGCTGGCTGTGAACCGATAGATTTGTGAAGAAGTGTTGTATTGCTTATGTTTTGGCTGTTGTTGCAGCTGTATTTATTTGAAGGGGTTAGTCATTCATAAATGTTTAATATTACATAAACATAAGATGTCAAATGGACCATGACTTAAAGTGTTGTTTTTTTCCACTCTCTTCCTGTCAGAGAAAGGTAAAGGTACTTGGTTCTTCTTATATCCACTAATAAAGTTTTTATTTTTTATTGAATTGGCGTAAAATATGAGCAAGAGTTTCCTTCCACCATATTTCTAGCATTCGTCTAGGTGCTTATCCTTTAAATCCATGTCACATTAGGATTTCTTTCGTTTTTTACAATGTTTTTTTAAATTTTTTATTGTTGTTCCACAGCACCACACAAACAACACAACAACACAATACTTTGTTGAAGCACCTTTGGCAGCGATTACAGCCTCGAGTCTTCTTTGGTATTACGCCACAAGCTTGGCACACCTCTATTTGGGGAGTTTCTCCCATTCTTCTCGGAAGATCCTCAAGCTCTTTCAGGTTGGATGGGGAGTATCGATGCCCAGCTATTTTCAGGTCTCTCCAGATTTTTTATTTTTATTTAACTCGGCAGAGATGTTCGATCAGGTTCAAGTTCGGGCTCTGGTTGGGCCGCTTAAGGACATTCAGAGACTTATCCCAAAGCCACTCATGTGTTGTCTTGGCTGTGTGCTTAGGGTCGTTGTCCTGTTGGAAGGTGAACCTTCACCCCAGTCTGAGGTCCTAATCATCAAGGATCTCTATGTACTTTGCTCCGTTTATCTTTCCCTCGACCCTGACTAGACTCCCATCCCTGCCGCTGAAAAACATCCCCACAGCATGATGCTGCCACCACCATGCTTCAGCGTAGGGATGGTGGCAGGTTTCCTCCAGACGTGACGCTTGGCATTCAGGCCAAAGAATCTTGTTTCTCATGGTCTGAGAGTCCTTTAGGTGCCTTTTGGCAACTCCAAGCGGGCTGTCATGTGCCTTTTTCTGAAGAGTTGTTTCCGTCTGGCCACTCTACCATAAAGACCTGATTGGTGGAGTGCTGCAGAGATGGTTGTCCTTCTGGAAAGTTCTCCAATCTCCACAGAGGAACTCTGTATCTCTGTCAGAGTGACCATTGGGTTCTTGGTCACCACCCTGACCAAAACCCTTCTCCCCCGATTGTAAAGTTTGGCCAGGCGACCAGCTCTAGGAAGAGTCTTGGTGGTTCCAAACTTTTTCCATTTAAGAATGATAGGGGCCACATTGTTCTTGGGGACCTTGAATGCTGCAGAAATGTTTTGGTACCCTTCCCCAGATCCTGTCTCCGGACAATTCCTTCAACCTCAGGGCTTGGTTAGACAGGTGTGTGCCTTTCGAAATGTATGTACAATCTATTGAATTTACCTCCGGTGGACTCCAGTCAAGTTATAGAAACATCTCAAGGATAATAAATGGAAAGAGGATGCACTTGAGCTCTATTTTGAGTCTCATTTAAAGGGTCTGAAGAATTATGTAAATAAGATATACATGTTTTTATTTTTAATAAATGTGCAAAAATTACTAAACCTGTTTTCGCTTTGTCATTATGGGGTATTGTGTGTAGATTGATAAGGACATTTTATTTTATCCATTTTAGAATAAGGCTGTAATGTGTCAAAATGTGGAAGAAGTCAAGGGGCCTGAATTCTTCCCGAATGCACTCTAGTTCAGTCCTCCAGTTTGTTATCAAGGGTGAATATGAGGCTTTCCATTTGATGGCTATACTTTTTTTGCAGCAGCAATTACACCTAGATTACAAAACTTTCTCTGATATTGATCACTAATTTTTCATTTTCCTAACAAACATCATCGTGGAGATGGATGACCATAAATTCCTAGACACAATGACATGATAGCACATACTTGTCACGCCCTGACCTTTAGAGAGCCTTTTTATTTCTCTATTTGGTTAGGTCAGGGTGTGATTTGGGTGGGCATTCTATGTTCTATATTTCTTTTTTGGCCGAGTGTGGTTCCCAATCAGAGGCAGCTGTCTATCGTTGTCTCTGATTGGGAATCATACTTAGGCAGCCTGTTTTGCCACCTTAGTTTGTGGGATGTTGTTTTGTACAGCTCTGTGTATCCTCCCGAACGTTACGTTTGTTTTCCTTTTGTTGTTTTCGGGTGTTCATTTTTAATAAAGATAAAATGTACGCCTACGACGCTGCACCTTGGTCCGATCATTTCGACGAGCGTAACAATACTGCACATTATCCTAAAATCATTTCAGTTTATCACAGAACCACAGGATATATTAAAGGGTTCCTTTCTGCTTGTTGCATCTCCCACAGAGATGTGACATTTCTGGGTGCATTACATGTATTCTGGCAGGAATGTCCAATGAATTATCTTAAATTGTATTAGTTTATATCTTAGGTTGTAGGAACACGAATTAACTATGCGTAGTCACTTTACCCCTACCTACATGTTCAAATTACTTCGACTAACCTGTACCACCGCACATTGACTCAGTACGGGTACCCCCTGTATATAGCCTCATTATTCTTATTTTATTGTGTTACTTTAGTCATTTTGTAAATATTTTCTTAACTGTATTTTTTTTAAACTGCATTGTAGGTTATGGGCTTGTAAGTAAGCATTTCACGGTAAGGTCTACACTTGTTCTATTCTGCGCATGTGACAAATACAATTTTAGAATAAGGTCCTACAGGTTCTAGTTTTGTCACACCTGGACTACTGTTCATTCGTGTGGTCAGGTGCCACAAAGAGAGTCCTCAGAAAATGACAATTGGCTAAGAACACAGTTGGCCCTTAAATGTACACGGAGAGCTAACATTAATAATATGCATCTAATCTCTCATGGCTCAAAGTGGTGGAGAGATTGACTTCATCACTACTTGTTTTTGTAGGAAGTGTTGACATGCTGAATGAACTGAGGTGTCTGTTTAAACTACTAGCACACAGATCGGACACCCATGCAATCCCCACAAGACATGTCACCAAAGGTCTCTTCACAATCCCCAAGTCAAGAACAGACTAAAGGGGCGCAGAGTACTATATAGAGCCATGGCTACATGGAACTCTATTCCACATCAGGTGAGGCAAGCAGTAGAATCATATTTAAAATTAAAATACACCTTATGGAACAGCGGGGACTGTGAAGAGACACAGACACAGGCACAGACACACATACAGTACACATGATACGTGCACTCTACACACACATACACATGGATGTTATATTGTAAATATGTGATAGTGGAGTAGTGGCCTGAGGGAACACACTAAATGTATGGGCGTTTGAGTCGGCAGTGTTTTGTGCTCAGGTAGAGGATAGTTAAGAGTTTTCTCAAGCTTAACGAGGGATCACTTTGATCAGGTGGCAGAAATGCTTGAGGTTGAACAATTTGTCACGGTTGTCGTCAGAAGGATGAGACCAAGGCGCAGCGTTCTTTGAGTTCCACATATTTTATTCACGAAGTGAAACTTACGACACAACAAAACAATAAAGAATACGACTACCGAACAGCTTCGTCGTGCAAACTAGCTGCACACAAACAAAGAACAAGATCCCACACAGAAGGAGGGAAAAGTAGGGTGATCAGACATCTCCGTTTTCCGGGGACAGTCCCCGTTTTTGGTGGTCTGTCCCCGGAAATGTCCCCGTTTTAAACTGTGCGTTAAAAACAGACTGGAAAGTGAAATAATATTTTACGTGGCAAGAAAGACCGGGCAGCAGAGCCTACCGGTTGACGTCTCAATCGCGTTGTGCTTGTTTTGTCCAGCAGAGGGGGCTGCTCGCTATATCAGCTTCATTCACTCTTCTTCTAACTACTTGCTCGCGCTAGTTTTAGAGAAAACTGCTGTGGAAAACTTTGCCAGAAGCTAGCAAGTGTATCTATAACATCACCACAAACGTCTTTTCAAGCCAGGTAAGTTACAATTGTTTGATATACTGGCTAATGATGTTATGTCACAATTTATTATATAGATAGATTATCTTCTTTATAAGGTTTTACATAGGTTATGCTATCTAACATTAGCTATGCCCACTAAGTTAACGTTATCTAGCTAGGTTAGCTAGTTACTTTCATGGTAACGTAAACTCACGTAAACTCGTACATTGCCTTGGTCCGTACAATTGCCCTTATTTTAGCGCCCCAAAAACGTAATACTTCCAGATCAACTGTAATGTCAATACCATTGTAAAGCACAATTTCTCCCCTTTCCAACATTATCAATTACATGACCCCCACACTGCCCCGTTTCTGCATAATTCAAGCAGGCAATGAGCCCCGTCGGGTCTTTTTAAAAATGGCGGGTGGGGAAGCGAAACTAATGCGTGATAGTGAGAAGGACAGAGGTTGTGTGGGAAAATTGCTTTTTTCCACTCGATCTGTCCAACTTATCACCTTATCGCCTCTAAAATGTAAATAAAACACTAAAGAGTTTATATAATGTGTCATTACATACCTATTTGAAGGTTTGTGTCGAATTTGAATCGGGTTTTTAGGGCGGAGCTAAAGTGATCTTAGAAGTAAACAGCGGCTTTGAGAATGATGCAATGCATGCAATGATGACGCAAAAAATGACTAGGTATCCCCCCTTACCCCCGTCACTGTCCATTTCCTGTTTTTAAACGATGAGAGAAGTGCTACACCTGCTGGAGAGAGATTGTAAGACAGAAATAGTTGCTTTATGCGTGCTGTACGTTACATGACACGTCACGATGTAACGGAGGGTCCGTTTTTTTCAACTTTTCTCCAATACTATAGAGCCATTAGAAAGAGGAGGAAGGGATGCGCTATTAAGGTACACAATAGTACATTTGGTAGATAGAAGGTGCTCTTTGGTAAAAGGGGTAAATTAGACCATTACCATGTCGATCAACGCTTGAATAGAAACCTAGTTCACACCCCCCGATTTTGAAGTCAACACAGTCGCTCCAGTCCCATTAGTTTTCTTTGTAGCCTCGTTTGAATGTTGCGGTTGCACACATTTGTATGGAATGGGGTGAGTTTACGTTAGCTAGGTTGAAAAACGTTCACATGTAAACATGCAGTGGACGGGCTATTTTGAAAATATGATTATATTAAATGAATGCATAATTCTGAGAATATTTATTTGTAGATTACAATTTTAATGGTTTGGCATTATAAGTAGTGTGAAAATATATTTAGACATTTTCATGGATAACATTAGCATAATGTTTTCTGTTAGAGAGTGGAGAGGAAGAAGACTGGATAGGAAGAAGAGTGAAAGAGATAGAGGTTGGTAAATATATGATTACAGAGACTGCCAATTTATTATTCCAAACAATGTTTTTGCGATAAAATACAAAAATGAGGCAAGCAATGGGAATCTGTTAACCAAAGTATTTTATCTAATAGTGTACTATTTATTATTAAAGATTGGAGAGGAAGGAGAAGGAAAAATTAAGGGAGTAAAAAGAGTGAAGCGAGGAGAGTGTGGAAGAGTGAGGTGGAAAGGTAAAGAGAAGGAAAGGAAGAAAGCAGGAAGTGAAGCGAGGAGAGTGTGGAAGAGTGAGGTGGAAAGGTAAAGAGAAGGAAAGGAAGAAAGAGCAGGAAGTGAAGCGAGGAGAGTGTGGAAGAGTGAGGTGGAAAGGTAAAGAGAAGGAAAGGAAGAAAGAGCAGGAAGTGAAGCGAGGAGAGTGTGGAAGAGTGAGGTGGAAAGATAAAGAGAAGGAAAGGAAGAAAGATGAGTGAAGAAAAGAGGAGAAAGATTGGAGGAGAAGAAAAAGTTAAGAGTAAGAAGAGTGACACAAAGAGAGTGAAGAAGAGCAGACAGAGGAGGTACAATGGCTCTTTCTAAGAAACGGTAATGCCATTTTAATGACAACATGATGAGAGAATTTCCATTTATACGCTCAGGTCAAGACGATAGAATGGTTAACTGCACCCTTTGTAATTCCTCTTTTTCAATTGGCAGCGGGGGAAGAACGGCAGTGGTAGAACATCAACAGACGAAAAAGCATAAAGCCTCTCTGATTGCCCGTGTTGGTATGCCCTCTGTCACCACATTCTTCAAGAAGGTAGAGCCTTCCCAAGAAGAATATGATTTAGCTGTGCAGGAGGGTGTCTTTGCATACCACACTATGTGACACAATCATAGTTACAGATCTATGGACTGCACAGCACAACTGACACGGAAGCTTTATGAGCCAAAGTTTACATGTGCTAGGACAAAATGTGACGCCACAGTGAGTAACATGTTAGCACCATGGGCAACTACTTTGGTAACACAGGACCTAGACCAGGTTGAATTTGTGTCCCTGGCCATTGATGTGTCCAATCATGGACATGTAAAGCTGCTGCCAATAGTAGTCAGATATTGTAAGTTAAATGATGGCAGCACATCTGTGGAAACAAAACTGCTTGATTTTGTTGAATTGAAAGGAGAAACAGCAGAGGAGATGCAGCTGAGGTCCGGATGGTCATCCAAAAATGTAACCTGGAAATCAAAGTCGTGGCATTCTCTGCCGACAACACCAATACTAACTTTGGTGGACTGAATAGGTTGGGGAGGGTCAATGTCCATAACAAAGTTAAAAATGCTCTGCAGCGGGAGGTGATTGGCTTAGGTTGTCCTGACCACTTCATTCATAACACGGCCAGAACAGCTTTGGATATGATTCCCCTTGATGTTGAGTGCCTGCTCACAAAGATATTTGGATATTTTCACCATCAGAAAGACTGAAGAGATTTTGTTGGCCAGGAGTACCATAACATTTTAGGACACAGCTATGTTTGCTGGCTGTCCATGCTCCCTGCTCTAGAAAGAGTGCTGAAAAGGTATGTGCCATTGAAATCCTTTTTTATTTCTGAAGACAAATGCCCTGTTGTCCTGCGAACAATGTTCGAAGATCCACTGACTGAACTTTGGCCGGCCTTTGTCCATGGAAACTTGACCGTATTAAGTGACACGATCAAGATGCTTGGAGGCCAGAAACGAGAAACGTTGAGGCAAAATTGACTGCAAGACGTGATGACAACTTCATTCCAGTTTTGGTCAGACGACTTCTGAGAGAGCTAGAGGAAGATGGAGCCATGTCTAAAGAGAGCTTTCTCAAAACATCCCAATCATTCTTCACTACGGCTGTGATCTACTTGCAAGCATGGTGAAAGCACACAGATAATCTAAAAGATTTACATTGTCTCCTTTTAAAAAGGCAACCTCTGCGTGAAGAGATCCAGAAGGCAGCAGGCACACTGCAGGAAAAATGCCCCAATGTGACCATCAATGAGGATGCATTGTTTGACGAGGTTACTGTCCTGCAAGAGTTACTAAAGGGGGGGAAATCGCTTGAAGAATGGAAAACATCTGAGACACCGCTTAGTCAGAGATGGAGCATGGTGGTTACCCACTTCAAAGAGAATGACATCCCACACACTAACCTGGCTAGATTAGCGTCTGTTGTCATGTGCTTACCTGGAAGTAATGCACCAGTCGAGAGAGTGTTCTCCCAAATGAATGATCTATGGACAGCAGCAAGAAATAGGTTCACTGTTCCTACTATCAAGGCCATGCTTATTGTGAAGACAAACTTCAACCTCCCCTGCCAGCAGTTCATGGAGAAGCTGGACAAAGCCAGAGCAATCCTGAAGAAGATACATTCTTCTGAGAAATATACAGATTAGGTTGGTATAAGTATATTATGTAGGTACCAAGTCTTATTTCTTTATTATGTTGTTAAGTATTTCACATATACTATTGTCTGTTTTTTCAATTTTGCTAATGTTCTCTTCTGCTCTTATTCTACCCAGACTACCAGGACCACTGAATGGCTGTTCAGATCGGACAGTTCTGTCTTGTCTACGATAGACAGCTGCCTCTGATTGGGAACCACACTCGGCCAGAAACAAAGAAATACAAGACCTAGAAATAAAGAACATAGAATGCCCACCCAAATCACACCCTGACCAAACCAAAATAGAGACATAAAAAGCTCTCTACGGTCAGGGCGTGACACAATTTGAGGAGTTAGAGGTTGCAAGTTAGATGTTGCAATGCCGTTATCGGAGAAGTAGAGTAAGTTCTTGCCACTGGTTCCGGTGAATAGCAGCCAGGTTGAAGAAGACTCGTTGGAAATAGCTAGGCTAGAACTCAGCCTACAACGCTGAAATTGTAAGCACACAGTACTTTCATTTCCGTTGCTCTCTCCCAATTTGGGCAATATAGTATCATCATGTGTCTATTATTCTTTTCTTTTTATTCTCCCATAGAAAGTACAATGAATAATGTTAATGCATTGGTTGAATGAATGTTGAAGAAACATGGGAAATTGCTGAGTTCATAAAAGAGACAGACATACAAGCAAGCTATGTGCATGAAGCCTACAATTATGCACTTTTCAATCATTATTTCCAGCTCTTTTTGGACAATTAAATCGAATTTTTTTGAAAGAAAAGCATTTTTTTTGTCCATTAAAATAGCATGAAATTGATCAGAAATACAGTGTAGACATTGTTAATGTTGTAAATGACTATTGTAGCTGGAATGTCTACACTGTATTTCTGATCAATTTGATGTTATTTTAATGGACAAAAAAATGTGCTTTTCTTTCAAAACAAGGACATTTCTAAGTGACCCCAAACTTTTCAACGATAGTATATATATATAAAACAGTGGCATGAAAAAGTATGTGAACCCTTCGGAATTACCTGGATTTCTGCATAAATTGGTCATCAAATTTGATCTGATCTTCATCTAAGTCACAGCAATAGACAAACATAGTGTGCTTAAACTAATAACACACAAGTTGTTGTATTTTTCTTGTCTATATTGAATACATCATTTAAACATTCACAGTGTAGGTTGGAAAAAGTATGTGAACCCCTAGTCTAATGACTACTCCAACAGCTAATTGGAGTCAGGAGTCAGCTAACCTGGAGTTCAATCAATGAGACGAGATTGGAGATGTTGGTTAGAGCTGCTCTGCCCTATAAAAAACACTCACAAAATGTGAGTTTGCTATTCACAAGAAGCATTGCCTGATGTGAACCATGCCTCGAACAAAAGAGATCTCAGAAGACCTAAGATTAAGATTGTTGACTTGCATAAAGCTGGAAAGGGTTACAAAAGTATTTCTGAAAGCCTTGATGTTCATCAGTCCACGGTAAGACAAATTGTCTATAAATGGAGAAAGGTCAGAAATGTTGCTACTCTCCTTAGGAGTGGCCGTCCTGCAAAGTTGACTGCAAGAGCACAGCGCAGAATGCTCAATGAGGTTAAGAAGAATCCTAGAGTATGATCTAAAGACTTAGAGAAATCTCTGGAACATGCTAACATCTCTGTTGACGGGCCTAGAAGGCCAGCATCCCGGTGTCGCCTCTTCATTGTTGATGTTGAGACTGGTGCTTTGCGGGTACTATTTAATGAAGCTGCCAGTTGAGGACTTGTGAGGCATCTGTTTCTCAAACTAGACACTAATGTACTTGTCCTCTTGCTCAGTTGAGCACCGAGTCCTCCCACTCCTCTTTCTATTCTGGTTAGTGCCAGTTTGCGCTGTTCTGTGAAGGGAGTAGTACACAGCGTTGTACGAGATCTTTTGTTTCTTGGCAATTTTTCGAATGGAATAGCCTTCATTTCTCAGATCAAGAATAGACTGACGAGTTTCAGAAGGGCTTTGTTTCTGGCAATTTTGAGCCTGTAATCGAACCCATAAATGGTGATGCTCCAGACACTCAACTAGTCTAAAGAAGGCCAGTTGTATTGCTTCTGTAATCAGAACAACAGTTTTAACTGTGCTAACATAATTGCAAAAGGGTTTTCTAATGATCAATTAGCCTTTTAAAATGATAAACTTGGATTAGCTAACACAACGTGCCCTTGAAATACAGGAGTGATGGTTGCTGATAATGGGTCTCTGTACGCCTATGTAGATATTCCATTTGAAAAAATATGCCGTTTCCAGCTTCAATAGTCACTTACAACATTAACAATGTCATCAATGTATTTCTGATCAATTTGATGCCGTTTTAAACAACAAAATTTAGCTTTTCTTTAAAAAAAAAAGGACATTTCTAAGTGACCCCAAACTTTTGAATGGTTGTGTGTGTGTGTGCGTGTATATACAGTGGGGAGAACAAGTATTTGATACACTGCCGATTTTGCAGGTTTTCCTACTTACAAAGCATGTAGAGGTCTGTCATTTTTATCATAGGTACACTTCAACTGTGAGAGACGGAATCTAAAACAAAAATCCAGAAAATCACATTGTATGATTTTTAAATAATTAATTTGCATTTTATTGCATGACATAAGTATTTGATCACCTACCAACCAGTAAGAATTCCGGCTCTCACAGACCTGTTAGTTTTTCTTTAAGAAGCCCTCCTGTTCTCCACTCATTACCTGTATTAACTGCACCTGTTTGAACTCGTTACCTGTATAAAAGACACCTGTCCACACACTCAATCAAACAGATTCCAACCTCTCCACAATGGCCAAGACCAGAGAGCTGTGTAAGGACATCAGGGATAAAATTGTAGACCTGCACAAGGCTGGGATGGGCTACAGGACAATAGGCAAGCAGCTTGGTGAGAAGGAAACAACTGTTGGCGCAATTATTAGAAAATGGAAGAAGTTCAAGATGACGGTCAATCACCCTCGGTCTGGGGCTCCATGCAAGATTTCACCTCGTGGGGCATCAATGATCATGAGGAAGGTGAGGGATCAGCCCAGAACTACACGGCAGGACCTGGTCAATGACCTGAAGAGAGCTGGGACCACAGTCTCAAAGAAAACCATTAGTAACACACTACGCCGTCATGGATTAAAATCCTGCAGCGCACGCAAGGTCCCCCTGCTTAAGCCAGTGCATGTCCAGGCCCGTCTGAAGTTTGCCAATGACCATCTGGATGATCCAGAGGAGGAATGGGAGAAGGTCATGTGGTCTGATGAGACAAAAATAGAGCTTTTTGGTCTAACTCCACTCGCCGTGTTTGGAGGAAGAAGAAGGATGAGTACAACCCCAAGAACACCATCCCAACCGTGAAGCATGGAGGTGGAAACATCATTCTTTGGGGATGCTTTTCTGCAAAGGGGACAGGACGACTGCACCGTATTGAGGGGAGGATGGATGGGGCCATGTATCGCGAGATCTTGGCCAACAACCTCCTTCCCTCAGTAAGAGCATTGAAGATGGGTCGTGGCTGGGTCTTCCAGCATGACAACGACACGAAGCACACAGCCATGGCAACTAAGGAGTGGCTCCGTAAGAAGCATCTCAAGGTCCTGGAGTGGCCTAGCCAGTCTCCAGACCTGAACCCAATAGAAAATCTTTGGAGGGAGCTGAAAGTCCGTATTGCCCAGCGACAGCCCCGAAACCTGAAGGATCTGGAGAAGATCTGTAGGGAGGAGTGGGCCAAAATCCCTGCTGCAGTGTGTGCAAACCTAGTCAAGAACTACAGGAAACGTATGATCTCTGTAATTGCAAACAAAGGTTTCTGTACCAAATATTAAGTTCTGCTTTTCTGATGTATCAAATACTTATGTCATGCAATAAAATGCAAATTAATTACTTAAAAATCATACAATGTGATTTTCTGGATTTTTGTTTTAGATTCCGTCTCTCATAGTTGAAGTGTACCTATGATAAAAATTACAGACCTCTACATGCTTTGTAAGTAGGAAAACCTGCAAAATCGGCAGTGTATCAAATACTTGTTCTCCCCACTGTATATATACAGTCGTATGAAAAAGTTTGGGCACCCCTGACAATTTCCATGATTTCCATTTATAAATAATTGGGTGTTTGGATCAGCAATTTAATTTTGATCTATCAAATAACTGATGGAAACAGTAATATTTCAGTAGTGAAATTAGGTTTATTGGATTAACAGAAAATGTGTAATACCAATATGCATCAAAACAAAATTAGACAGGTGCATAAATTTGGGCACCCCAATAGAAAAATCACATCAATATTTGGTAGAGCCTCCTTTTGCTAAAATAACAGCCTCTAGACGCTTCCCATAGCCTCTAATGAGTGTCTGGATTCTGGATGAAGTTATTTTGGACCATTCCTCCTTACAAAACATGTCCAGTTCAGTTAGGTTTGATGGTTGCCGAGCATGGACAGCCCGCTTCAAATCATCCCACAGATTCTCAATGATATTCAGGTCTGGGGACTGGGATGGCCATTCCAGAACATTGTACTTGTTCCTCTGCATAAATGCCCGGGTAGATTTTGAGCAGTGTTTTGGGTCGTTGTCTTGTTGAAATATCCAGCGCCGGCGTAACTTCAACTTTGTGACTGATTCTTCAACATTATTCCCAAGAATCTGCTGATATTGAGTGGAATCCATGCGACCCTCAACTTTAACAAGATTCCCAGTACCGGCACTGGCCACACAGCCCCACAGCATGATGGAACCCCCACCAAATTTTACTGTGGGTAGCAAGTGTTTTTCTTGGAACGCTGTGTTCTTTTGCCGCCATACATAACGTCCCTTGTTATGACCAAATAACTCAATCTTTGTTTCATCCACAGCACCTTATTCCAAAATGAAGCTGGCTTGTCCAAATGTGCGTTTGCATACCTCAAGCGACTCTGTTTGTGGCGTGTGTGCAGAAAAGGCTTCTTCCGCATCACTCTCCCATACAGCTTCTCCTTGTGCAAAGTGCGCTGAATTGTTGAACGATGCACAGTGACACCATCTGCAGCAAGATGATGTTGTAGGTCTTTGGAGGTGGTCTGTGGGCTGTTTTTGACCGTTCTCACCATCCTTCGCCTTTGCCTCTCCGATATTTTACTTGGCCTGCCACTTCTGGCCTTAACAAGAACTGTGCCTGTGGTCTTCCATTTCCTCACTATGTTCCTCACAGTGGACACTGACAGCTTAAATCTCTGCGATAGCTTTTTGTAGCCTTCCTCTAAACCATAATGTTGAACAATCTTTGTTTTCAGGTCATTTGAGAGTTGTTTTGAGGCCCCCATGTTGCCACTCTTCAGAGGAGAGTCAAAGAGAACAACAACTTGCAATTGGCCACCTTAAATACCTTTTCTCATGATTGGATGCACTTGTCTATGAAGTTCAAGGCTTAATGAGCACACCAAACCAATTGTGTGTTCCAATTAATCAGTGCTAAGTAGTTACAGGTATTCAAATCAACAGAATGACAAGGGTGCCCACATTTTTGCATAGCCTATTTTTCACATCTGATTTAATTCCATACAACTTAATATTGCTACACTAAAAATGTTTGTCTGGACAATACCCCAGTGTTCAGCTTTTATTAGAAAATGAATGGCATGCCATTGTGATCATTTTCTGTGACGACAGAGTAAATTATTATGCAGCCTCAGAGGGGTGCCCAAACTTTTTCATACGACTGTATATATATATATATATATATACACTGCTCAAAAAAATAAAGGGAACACTTAAACAACACAATGTAACTCCAAGTCAATCACACTTCTGTGAAATCAAACTGTCCACTTAGGAAGCAACACTGATTGACAATACATTTCACATGCTGTTGTGCAAATGGAATAGACAACAGGTGGAAATTATAGGCAATTAGCAAGACACCCCCAATAAAGGAGTGGTTCTGCAGGTGGTGACCACAGACCACTTCTCTGTGTAATAATAGTATTTAACATGATTTTTGAAAGACTACCTCATCTATGTACCCCACACATACAATTATCTGTAAGATCCCTCAGTCGAGCAGTGAATTTAACACAGATTCAACCACAAAGACCAGGGAGGTTTTCCAATGCCTCGCAAAGAAGGGCACTTATTGATAGATGGGTGAAAAAAGCAGACATTGAATATCCCTTTTGGCATTGTGAGGTAATTAAACGTTGGATGGTGTATCAATACACTCAGTCAGTACACATTTACAGGTGTCCTAACTAACTCAGTTGGTGACTTCAAAACAGTTACAGAGTTTAATCTATCTATTTTGTCCTCTTCAAAATATTTTTTGTTTGTGAATTAAGAAAGTCAGCCATAATGAGTAAGACGTGGGGCTTTTATGTATTCAGATTGCCCTTGAACCCCCTAAAATGAAATATGGGTTAAGGAACAAACAAAACATTTAAATGTTCCATTATCCAGTACTGTTAATGATTAACTGACTATATTTAGTTCAAAGCCCTTCAGATATCCAACGGTTGTAAATTTGACAGAAGGAAAAACCAAAGCTAGTCCATCATATGCGTAAGACGTCTCTAAGCAAATATAAATGGTGTCAGTAACGGCTCTTAATCTCCAAAATGTATCTTAGATTGGGGGAGTAAATGCTACAGAGCTTAGTGAAACTGACTTGTTTGCTCTTTTTGATGGCATCCTCTCATCTCTATGGTCCCCCAAAAAATAAAGGAATGTTTAAAAGACAATGGTAAAATGGGAAGCAGACATCCCCGACAGCCGTCCAAGTGAAAAAAAATCGAAGGCTGGGAAGAAATGCTACTCGGGCCCAAGAGAACGAATAAGCTTGAAATGTGCTGTGCACATGGGGAGCACAGACACAGCTGCAATCCATCTCTTAGTGAACCCATTTCCTTTGATTCCCCTCATTCTTAAATGGATTAAATATTGACATTCTGGATAGACGCCAGGCCCTCCAGATGATGCGTGGCATTGGCCAGACGAGTGACGTGGCCAATGGATCTCACACCCAGACCCAACACAAGAGCACTTACGGTAAATGCCATGCGTTAAGAGGGGTTGCAATGAGGGCAACTCCTAATTACACTATGGGCTCTATTTTGAATAAACCTAACGCAACAGTAAATCTAAGTTCAGGAGGCAGCGTTATAGGTTCAGGGGTGTGTCCGAAATATTTGAGCTATTTTCACTATTTCAGTTATAGGCGCACTTGCTGGCGTTGGCAAGAAAGGGCTGGGTTTTGATGGATAAACAAGTTGTGGGTGTGTCGAGGCTTGGCCCCTCACTGGCCAATCAGAATGTGTTCCATGGCGAACTATGTGGTTGCTTCAAGTTGGTCATTTACTTTTTAGATGCATTGCTCCAATTCCAATGTTAGTCCGTTATAGTTTGGTAAATGGCTTACAGAAACAAAATAGCATTCACACTGATATAGAGGCTAGACCTACTGTAAATTGCATTATAGCTGAGCATAGACAAGCCAAACATTGTCAATAAGCAATATTAAATTCATTATTGATGAGGCCTAAAAAGAGAACAAATAATTATAATCAAATTCTAAACAAAACAACTTGTTTTAAATAGGCTGTCACACTTACAGGCACCATCATTTCTGCCCTTGGGCGTATAACATTAAAACAACGCAGACTATGGAGGGTTTTACGCACATCCAAACTTTTCACAGTAGCTGGACAAAGCTCCAATTTAAAGAGAAAGGGAGAATGTCCACTCACTGTTCTACTGCTCCCAAATAGGCCTATGTTTTATGAACATAATCGGAACCATCTCACAGATCAGATCGCAGTCGCACATCTCCAGAAGTTGCATTGCATGCGCGCCACGGACATTGCAACCATAAAACCAGGAAGATGAATCATTCTAATACGATTGCTTGTTTTGATTTTATTACAATCAGTCTGCTTTTTTAAAAACAACAAAAAATAAATGTAAAATGTAATGATATCATAAAATGGCCAGGATAAAAAGACATGCATTGCTGTTGAACCAGCCTTCGTTATAGTAGGCCTAAGGGAGGGGTTACAGATAACTTCTAAATAGAAGGTTTGCCGGTATTCCCCCGAGGTATTCATCTCTCGTTTCATTATGGGCATGTAGCCTACATCATGGAGGGGATTTTTCACACGTCCAAAACGGGACCAGGATGGCTAAAATAATGTGGGGCTGCCTACAATGCATATAAAAAAAAAAGGAATGTCCGCTCACTGTTTTGCTCCTCTCAAACTTGATACAGTATTTGAATAAAGCTTTGATGATTAAGATTTATTTCCAAGTAGTCTCAGGAGCCAAACCCTTTATCGACAGTCTTGACTAATTCGCGATTGCAATGGGCAGATAAATAGAAGCCTTAATTGATAGTAAGGGAAGCTATGCTTGGGTTTTAATCAAAATAAAACAAAATTGGAAAAACAGTTTGTGTCACGTTTGTCGTAATCCGTCTGAGGAGGAGTAAGGATCGGACCAAAATGCAGCGTGGTTAGAATACATACTTAATTTAATAAATGAAGACGAAACGAAGAACACTTGACAAACACCAAACGAACGTGAAGCTATATAACAAATAGTGCTGACACTAAAACACTACACATAGACAATAACCCACAACCCACAATACAAAACAGGCTACCTAAATATGGTTCCCAATCAGAGACAATGACTAACACCTGCCTCTGATTGAGAACCATATCAGGCCAAACAAGAAACCCCACATAGAAACAGACAACATAGATAATACCCACCTAGCTCACGTCCTGACCAACTAAATAAAGACTAAAAGGAAATAAGGTCAGAAACGTGACAGTTTGTTTCTAAATACGAAGTATACAGGCACCTGTCACGACTTCCGCCGAAGTCGGTCCCTCTCCTTGTTCGGGAGGTGTTCGGCGGTCGAAGTCACCGGCCTTCTAGCCATCACTGATCCATTTTTCATTTTCCATTGGTTGTGTCTTGTCTTCCTTCACACCTGGTTCCAATCCCATCAATTACATGTTGTGTATTTAACCCTCTGTTTCCCCTCATGTCCTCGTCGGAGATTGTTTGATTGTATGTGATTGTGCATGTATTATGTTGGTGTGCGACGGGTTTTGTGCCCACTTGTGTTATTTTGGACATTTAGTTTTTTTGGAGTTTTATCAGCATTTATTAAACAACTCCGTTTTTACCAAGTTCGTTCTCCTGCACCTGACTTCCCTGCCACCAACAAGCACCAAAAGCACATTGGGCTACTCTTGTTGAATGTGAATATGGGCAGTGTGCTTCATGGCTGAATAGGCTGCGTTTCCGCTGTCAAAAAATGTATAACTTTTGGTTGGTCTTAAATATATATTTCTATATATCCCCATCAGTGGTGCCTGAAATTACCACTTTGGATCATGATTTTAATTAAGGAGACATCTCAAATATTTCCACCCCGCCCATCTGAACACAGGAGTGATGGTTGCTGATAATGGGCCTCTGTATGCCTATGTAGATATTCCATTAAAAAATCAGCTGTTTCCAGCTACAATAGTCACTTACAACATTAATGTCTACACTCTATTTCTGATTAATTTGATGTTATTTTAATGGACAAAAATGTGATTTTCTTTCAAAAACAAGGACATTTCTAAGTGACCCCAAACTTTTGAACGGTAGTGTACATAGACATTATATACAGTACCAGTCAAAAGTTTGGACACATCTACTCATTCAAGGGTTTTTCTTTATTTTTACTATTTTCTACATTGTAGCATAGTAGTGAAGACATCAAAACTATGAAATAACACGTTAACAATAGACATCCAGCAATAAACAAGTTAACAATAGACATCAAGCATGCTTATAGAGAAGGGCACTCTACATGAACTGCACTGACACGAATGACTGATAATTGGTTGAAAGAAATTAATAAGACAATTGTGGGAGCTGTACTGTTAGATTTCAGTGAAGCCTTTGATATTATTGACCATAACCTGTTGAGAACATATGTGTTTTGGCTTTTTATCCTCTGTCATATTGTGGATTCAGAGCTATATATCTAATAGAACTGAGGGTTTTATTAAATGGAAGCTTCTCTAATGTCAAACATGTAGTGTGGTATTCTGCAGGGCAGCTTTCTAGGCCTTCTTTAAAAAATGACGTATGACTTGCCACTGGCTTTAAACAAAACATGTTTGTCCATGTATACTGATTGTTCAACCATACAGCGCATTGAAAGTATCCTGATGTCAAATTCTCCCTAGGAGAGGTGGGTGTGGAGTCAGGCACAGGAGAGAGCGAATTTCAAGAAGGGCGTTTATTTACTAGTCCATCAAGAACATGCACAGACCACAACAGCAGCCACTAAACAACAGGAACGCAGTCCTGAAAAAACACCTGTTCAACAGAACAACCCAAACGCAACCCAACCCAAAAATGACAGCTACATAAACAATCCCGCACAAAACCTAGAGGATAGGGCGAGATAAATAACCACCTAATTAACCTAAACTAGAATCAGGTGAACAACAAGACAGACAAAACCAAACGAAAAAGAAAAGGGATCGGTGGCAGCTAGTAGACCGGCGACGACGACCGCCGAGCACCGCCCGAACAGGGAGAGGAACCACCTTCGGTGGAAGTCGTGACACCTGATGCCTTCCTTTTTTCCAAATGTTGTTACATTAGAGCCTTAAAATGGATTAAATGTTTTAATTCCTCATTAATCTACACACAATACCCTGTAATGACAAAGAAACATTTTGGGGGGACAATTTTATGAAATTGACCTGCCACTGTCATTAAACAAAGTATGTTTGCTGATGATTCACCCATATATGCACCATCTGACCACAGCTATTGAAGTCACTGAAACCCTTAACAAAGAGTTGCAGTCTGTTTTGGAATGGGTAGCTAGTAATAAACTGGTCCTGAACATCTCTAAAACTAAGAGCATTGTATTTGGAAAAAATTATTCCCTAAATTCTAGACATCAGCTGAATCTGGTAATGAATGGTGTGGCTGTTGAACAAGTTGTGGAGACTAAATGGCTTATTGTTACCTTAGATTGTAAACTGTCATGGTCAAAACATATATATTCAATGGTTGTAAAGATGGGGAGAGATCTGTCCATAATAAAGAGATGTTCTGCTTTTATGACACCACACTTCACAAAGCAAGTTCTGCAGGCTCTAGTTTTATTTTATCGTGATTATTTTACAATCACATGGTCAAGTGCTGCAATGAAATACCTAGTTAGGCTGCAGCTGGCCCAGAAAAGAGCGGCATGTCGTACTCTTCATTGTAATCAGAGGGCTAATATGAATCCTATGCATGCCAGTCTCTCTTGGCTAAGAGTTGGGGAAAGACTGACTGCGTCATTTATATATTTATTGTTATTTTACCCCTGTTTTCTTCCCTATTTCGATCCAATTACAATCTTGTCTCATCACTGCAACTCCCCAAAGGGCTTGGGAGAGGGGAAGGTCGAGTCATGCGTCCTCCGTAACATAACCCGTCAAATCGCGCTTTTTAACACCCGTTCGCTTAACCCGGAAGCCAGCTGCACCAATGTGTCGGAGGAAACACCATTCAACTGACGTCCGTGGTCAGCCTGCAGGCGCCCGGCCTGCCACAGGGAGTCGCTAGAGCGCGATGAGCAAAGTAAAGCCCCCCCAGCCAAATTCTGCACCGCCCTATGGGACTCCCAGTCACGGCCAGTTGTGACACGTTCTGGGATCGAACCCCAGGCTGTAGTGACGCTGCAACACTGCGATGCAGTGCCTTAGACCGCTGCGCCACTCGGGAGGCCAACTTTTTGTTTTTATAAGATACTTTACCCACAGCACTGACACACACACTTACCCCACCAGAGGTCTTTTCACAGTCTCCAGATCCAGAACAATTTCAAGGAAACATACAGTATCATACAGAGCCATGAGTGCATGGAACTCCCATCTTATTTAGCGCAAGGGAACAGCAAAACTGGTATCAAAAAATATATATAGCAACACCTCATGGCACAATGCCTCTCCCCCATGTGATCTACTTTTTGAGTGTATGTACTGACATGTATGTGTAACTGATAGATACACACCTAAACACCACATGTTAATGTTTTGAAATGTACAGTTGAAGTCGGAAGTTTACATACGCTTAGGTTGGAGTCATTAAAACTCGTTTTTCAACTACACCATGAATTCCTTGTTAACAAACTATAGTTTTGGCAAGTCGGTTAGGACATCTACTTTGTGCATGACAAGTAATTTTTCCAACAATTGTTTACAGACAGATTATTTCGCTTATAATTCACTGTATCACAATTCCAGTGGGTCACTAAGTTGACTGTGCCTTTAAACAGCTTGGAAAATTCCAGAAAATGATGTCATGGCTTTAGAAGCTTCTGATAGGTTAATTGACATAATTTGAGTGATTTGGAGGTGTACCTGTGGATGTATTTCAAGGCCTACCTTCAAACTCAGTGCCTCTTTGCTTGACATCATGGGAAAATCAAAAGAAATCAGCCAAGACCCCGAAAAATGGTGGACCTCCACAAATCTGGTTCATCCTTGGGAGCAATTTCCAAATGCCTAAAGTTACCACGTTCATCTGTACAAACAATAGTATGCAAGTATTAACACCATGGGACCACACAGCCGTCATACCGCTCAGGAAGGAGACACATTCTGTCTCCTAGAGATGAACGTACTTTGGTGCAAATCAGTCCCAGAACAACAGCAAAGGACCCTGTGAAGATCCTGGAGGAAACAGGTACAAAAGCATCAATATCCACAGTAAAACGAGTCCTATATCGACATAACCTGAAAGGCCGCTCAGCAAGGAAGAAGCCACTGCTCCATAACCGCCATTAAAAAAAGCCAGACTACGGTTTGCAACTGTACATGGGAACAAAGATCATACTTTTTGGAGAAATGTCCTCTAGTCTGATGAAACAAAAATATAACTGTTTGGCCATAATGACCATTGATATGTTTGGAGGAAAAAGGGGGAGGCTTGCTGAAGATCACCATCCCAACCGTGAAGCACGGGGGGCGGCAGCATCATGTTTTGGGGGTGCTTTGCTGCAGGAGGGACTGGTGCACTTCACAAAATAGATGGCATCATGAGGTAGGAAAAGTATGTGGATACATTGAAGCAACATCTCAAGACATCAGTCAGGAAGTTAAAGCTTGGTCACAAATGGGTCTTCCAAATGAACAATGACCCCAAGCATACTTCCAAAGTTGTGGCAAAATGGCTTAAGGACAACAATGTCAAGGTATTGATTGGCCATCACAAAGCCCGGACCTCAATCCTATCCAAAATTTGTGGGCAGAACTGAAAATGTGTGTGCGAGCAAGGAGGCCTACAAACCTGACTCAGTTACACCAGTTCTGTCAGGAGGAATGGGCCAAAATTCACCCAATAAGTTGTGGGAAGCTTGTGGAAGGCTATCTGAAACGTTTAACCCAAGTTAAACATTTTCAAGGCAATGCTACCAAATACTAATTAAGTCTATGTAAACTTCTGACCCACTGGGAATGTGATGAAAGAAATAAAAGCTGAAATAAATCACTCTACTACTATTCTGACATTTCACATTCTTAAAATAAAGTGGTGATCATACTGTAACTGACCTAAGACAGGGAATTTTTACTAGGATTAAATGTCAGGAATTGTGTAAAACTGAGTGTAAATATAGTTAGCTAAGGTGTATGTAAACTTCCGACTTCAACTGTATGTAAATTGTAAAGTATTTTGTCTGTAATTTTATTTTTCGTTATATGTCAGACCCCAGTAAGACTAAAATCAAATACAATTTGATCAGTCACATGTGCCGAATACAACAGGTGTAGACCGTACAGTGAAATTCTTAATACGAGCCCTCAACAATGCAGTTTCAAAAAATACGGACAAGAATAAGAGAAAAGTAATTAAAGAGCATCAGTAAAACAACAATAGCGAGACTTGTGGTGGCATATTTCTGCTTCACCAAATTAGGAGAGTTACAAACTACACACCAGTCAGAGTTATACTTAAACTACATCTTTAATAATAATAAGCTTTGCAATAGCCTTTTTGACTTTCAATGATGCGCTACCTCTAATGAACCATTGAAAATTACCAACAGAAATGTACAAAGATCTTTTATAGCCACGATACACCCCTCTCAACTTACACTGACGAATCACAGATCTTAGGAACAGTTCACAAAGGTTAAGATTTGTATGAAAGCTACCTATAAAACATAGCAGACAGTTACTGCTGTGTCAAACAGTTTTCATTGTAAAGACCAGTGTCTGGCCCCTTTTGTCACGACTCCCGCCGAAGTTGGCTCCCCGTCATCGGCCTACTAGCCGCCACCGACCCCTTTTCCTTTTCTGTTAGTTTAGTCTTATTAGTTGCACCTGTTTCTATTTGTGTTTTCTTGATTTGCTCGCCTATTTAAGCTTGTGAAGCCCGCTCTTGTTTGTGCGGGATTATTTTGTTTTCACGTTTTGAATTGGAGGTGTTGTTGTGCTCCGGACCGTGTTACCCTGTGTTTTGGGTTGGTCAGTGTTTTCCGCCCTGTGTTTGGGCAGGACCATTTTGTGCCGGAATAAATTTGCAATTTTTCCTTGAACCCTCTGCTCTCTGCGCCTGATTCCTACCTTCCACTCCTAGTCAGCCGTGACACCCTTACTCCAAAAGGGAACCGTCTCTCCCTGGTACGGCATAGAACAGAACCATTAGCTCGTGTTCTCTGGAATGCTCTTTAGGTTTTATCACCCCAAAGACATCGTAAATCTCCTCTGTCAGTGCTATCTCATAGGGGCCCATCCTCAGTGGAACACACACACAATACTCTATTTTCTCGATTAAAACAACCATTGTAAAATAAAACAACCATTGTAATGCAATACAAGCATTATAACATAGTCTTCAAATTTTCCACGACAGACTATATACAGGAGGGTACCGGTACAGAGTCAATGTGCGGGGGCACCGGTTCGTTGAGGTAGTATGTACATGTAGGTAGAGTTATTGAAGTAACTATGCATAGATGACAACAACAGAGATCCTAATAAATAAATAAACATATCTGTATCTGTTTAACTGAATCCAGGACACTCTCCAATACTGGAGTACCAAGTGAAAATCACCATTTTATGGGGGTTAATTAATAGAAAGAAGAGTGAAACCTGTTGATCTCAACGGGAATGTACTGTATTTCACTGTGTCACTGTGGCTCAAACTTTTTCCCTACTAATGTCACTAATTCTTGATTCTGGACGACTGTCAGTACCACCTGTATTGTTTCAAGTGTTTTGCTGTATATTTCAAGGGTTTGCATGAGCAATTTAGCTGCAGAAGTCCAAAGAATATCTTCCACCAACTGCTAGGTTACATTCTGTATTAGGGGTGAAAGTAGATTTAATTTTTTCCCCGGTACGCGTAATAACATTGGGCGGTTGTTAATGGGCAAGAATGTATGTGTTCACTATTGCCCAAGCGGGTCTCGGTGTCGGCCACTCATCTCTCCCTTGGCAAAATGTCAGTGTTCTCGTCGAACAACAGCGTATTTTGGGGGGTAGGCTATACCACCCATTTTCAAGTCCATTCGCTCAATGTTCATGCCTCTGACATTCGGGAATGATAAATAATGGTGTAATAGCCTACAGTTTGTTTTGATTATTGTGATAGGGTCATGTTTTACCGGCGTAACCCCACTATTTACTTTGCCAGGATGCCGTACCGGATCCTACTGCCTTACTTTCACCCCTGGTCTGTATCCAATGGTCCACTGATAATAGATCCGTTCAAAATGGACCTTTCAGTGATGTTGTGATGGTTAAACAGTACAAGTCGGGATCAATAGTGGCAGACAAAATAATCCAGATCCAGCCCTCACCTTACATCAAAGGCCTTTTTCTAAAATAAACCCTCTCTTTAGTCTTAGTGTAACAACGTGTGTGTAGGTGGCAGGGAAGTCAGGCGCAGGAGAATCGAACTTGGTATAAATGGAGTCGTTTAATAAACTTAACAAAACTCCAAAACCAAAATACACATAAATAAAGTGGGTACAAGAACCCGTCGCGCACCAATACATAATACACGAACATACAAACAAACAATCTCCAACAAGGACATGATGGGCAACAGGGTAAATACACATGTAATTGATGGGATTGGAACCAGGTGTGAAGGAAGACAAGACAAAACCAATGGAAAATGAAAAATGGATCAGTGATCTGTGACTTCGACCACCGAACACCGCCCGAACAAGGAGAGGGACCGACTTCGGCGGAAGTCATGACACTTAGTTGCCAAGAGCCAACTCAAACAGTGTTACGTCACTAGTGACCATATGAACCTGAAGCATCATGTGTTTTTTGTTGAAAGTTACACCGCTTAATCATCCCAGTAAAGGGGATCACAATGTGTTTTGATAAATTCACACATGTACAAGCTTGTATGCATGTACGCACTAACACACCCACATCCACACACATGCGTGCACACAACAGATGGGTGCAATCTGGTGCCAATTACAGACATCCCATTTTCTATATGAAAAGCAGGAATTGAAAACATGCTTCATACTCATGATCCAAGTTTGTTTTCAGATTTTGAACATTAAAACCCTCCTGGTGTATGTTGAGATATACTACCATTTAAGGTCATAATGCCAAATCCCTCAAAGGGTAACACTTTACATTAAGTTCCCCCTATTACTATTTAACTATTAAGTAATAACTATAGTAACAACATAGTAGTTATTATGTAACTACATAGTAATACATTTGCAGCACTATAAGATATTACACAATTAGAACAAGGAATGTGTAATTAGACATCTATTTGATGAAGGTTATTCTACGCGTAATTACTAATGTTATTACACTTTCTTGTTCCACTATGAATCTAATGTTTTGTAATTACACGTTTGAAAGTCACCTGTGAATTACCATGTTAAGAGCTCGAACCAAAATCTGACCTTGTTGCGTTGCGTGTAAAGTACAAGGTGCATCTACCATCAAATCCACATGTAACACCAGGGTTGATAAATAGGCTAGGACCTGGTAACAACAATTGTAACAAGGCACCCCCTGTCATTAACTACCGGTCATTGAAAAATGTTCTCCACAATTTCATGATATCCAATTGGTAGTTATAGTCTTGTCCCATCGCTGCAACTCCCGTACGGACTCAGGAGAGGCTAAGGTCGAGAGCCATGCGTCCTCCGAAACAAGATCCTGTCAAGCCGCACTGCTCCTTGACACACACCAGGAAGCCATGTGTCGGAGGAAACACTGTACAACTGGCGACCATGTCAGCGTACATGCACCCGGCCCGCCACAGGAGTCGCTAGAGCACGATGGGACAAGGACATCTCGGCCGGCCAAACCCTCCCCTAACCCGGACGACGCTGGGCCAAATGTGCGTCGCCTCATGAGTCTCCCAGTCTTAGCCGGCTGTGACACAGCCCGGGATCAAACCCGGATCTGTAGTGACACCTCAAACACTGCAGTGTCTTAGACCTCTGCGACACTCAGGAGGCCCAAACTACCGTTCATTTTTAGTTTATTTCTGTTATGACCTCAAAGCCTATACCGAATCAAGTGTAATATAACAACAATGTATTTACATAGGATATACTTGTAATAATCATGTGCCTACCCAGGAGCAAGCAACTTAATGTAAAGTGAAACCCAGTAGGGTATAACCTTTACAATTACTATGTAGTTACAATGTAAAACCTTTTCAGACAATGGGCTAACCAGGAGATATTAAGAGACAGGAGAACATTAGGTATAACCCTTTTAGTTACATTGTGGATTGAATGTACTTACACTGCCGTTCAAAAGTTTGGGGTCACTTAGAAATGAGGCAGAGTTGCAAAGAAAAAGCCATATCTCAGACTGGCCAATAAAAAGAAAAGATTAAGATGGGGAAAATAACACAGACACTGGACAGAGAAACTCTGCCTAGAGGGCCAGCATCCCAGAGTCGCCTCTTCACTGTTGACATTGAGACTGGTGTTTTTCGGGAACTATTTAAGGACTTGTGAGGCATCTGTTTCTCAAGCTAGACACTCTAATGTACTTGTCCTCTTGCTCAGTTGTGCACCGGGGCCTCCCAATCCTCTTTCTATTTTGGTTAGAGCCAGTTTGCACTCTTCTGTGAAGGGAGTAGTACACAGCGTTGTACGAGATCTTCAGTTTCTTAGCAATTTCTCCCATGGAATAGCCTTCATTTCTCAGAACCAGAATAGACTGACGAGTTTCAGAAGAAAGTTCTCTGTATCTGGCCATTTTGAGTATGTAATCCAACCCACAAATGCTGATGTTACAGAAACTCAACTAGTCTAAAGAAGGCCAGATTTATTGCTTTTTTAATCAAAACAACACTTTTCAGCTGTGCTAACATAATTGCAAAAGGGTTTTCTAATGCTCAGTTAGCCAATCCAAGTTTATAATTTTAAAAGGCTAACAAAACGTGCCATTTGAACACAGGAGTGATGGTTGCTGATAATGGGCCTCTGTACGCCTATGTAGATATTCCATAACAAATCTGCCGTTTACAGCTACAATAGTAATTTACAACATTAACAATGTGTACACTGTATTTCTGATCAATTTGCTGCGATTTTAATGGACAAAAATGTGCTTTTCTTTCAAAAACAAGGACATTTCTAAGTGACCCCAAACTTTTGAACTGTAGTGTACATTCAGTAATCTTGCTCTGATTTGTCATCCTGAGGGTCCCAGAGATATAATGTAGCATAGTTTTGTTTGGTAAAATCAATTTTTATGTTCAAATGCAGGAACTGGGGTCTACAGTTTGACCCCACTGCTGTCTCTGGCTCCACACCCACCCCGCCCGGCCATCTAGATGTGTGAAAGTTAGTGCATAAGTTAATGATCCATCATGTATGACATTCCTTGGAGTCTGTAAACTTGAATTTTTTATTACCATAACATTTTTGTATGTTCTCTATAGTTATGTATTTGAAAATGTATCAATTAACCAATTCGGCACATTTGGGCAAACTCCTGGCAGACTGCAGTAATGTAATTCTTCACTAGATCAGTCTGAAACTTTGAACACAAACTGCTGCCATCTGGTGGCCAAAATCTAAATTACACCTAGACTCCAATCTGAAAGTATGGCCTTTATCTTGCATTTCAAAGATGACATTTATACAAAAAAAAAAAAAAATGTTTTTTTGTTTGTATTATCTTTTACCAGATCTAATGTGTTATAATCTCCTACATTACTTTCACATTTCCACAAACCTCAAAGTGTTTCCTTTCAAATGGTATCAAGAAAATGCATGTCCTTGCTTCAGGTCCTGAGCTACAAGATTTGGGTATGTCATTTTAGGCGAAAATTTAAAAAAGGGTACGATCCTTAAGTTAACAACCATCTCTGTAATTACAATGTTGTTACAATGGATATGCAGGTAACTGCAAAAATAATGGAAACACTTGAGTAAATGAGGGATACAAAGTATATTCAAAGCAGGTGCTTAAACAGAGGTGTGGTTCCTGAGTTAAATAAGCAATTAACATCCCATCATGCTTAGGGTCATGTATAAAAATGCTGGACAGGCTATTATTTTGGCCATTATTTTAGCTACTTTGACTATGCCCCCATAAGATGACAATGCCCCCATCCGCAGGACACGAGTAGTCATTGAATGGTTTAATGAGCATGAAAATGATGTAAAGTACTGAAATACCCCAAAAAACTACTTAAGTAGTACTTAAAAGTATCTGTACTTTACTATTTATATTTTTTACAACTTTTACTCCACTACATTCCTGAAGAAAATAATGTTATTTTTACTCAACATTTTCCCTGACACCTAAAAGTACTCATTACATTTAGAATGCTCAAGCAGGACAGAATTAGGGCACCTATGAATATAACGCTTTGTCAACCCTACTGCCTCTGATCTGGCGGACTCACGAAACACAAATTGTGTTTGTATTTGATGTTGGAGTGTGCCCGTCTGTCCATAATTAAAAATAATATGAAAATCGTGCCGTCTGGTTTGCTTAAAATAAGGAATTTGATAGCATAGCATTTACTTTCACATAGCATTTACTTTCACAGCATTTACTTTCACTTCAAACGTTATAGTTTTTCTACCACTGTACTTAAGTACATCTAAAACCAGATACTTGTAGAATTTTACTGGGTCACTTTTACTTGTGTCATTTTCTGTTAAGGTATCTTTACTTTTACTCAAGTATGACAACTGAATACTTTTTCCACCACTGTTAACAGATGACATGAATAAGGGACCATAGCTTTCTACTGGATTCACCTGGTCAGTTTATATCATGGAAAGATGTTTTCCTGATGTTTTGTAAACTCAGTGTATATTTACAATGTACTTACCCAGTAGAAACCAGATACAGAAAGTAAACAGCATAGTGGGCCAATTTCCGCAGCAACTAAGGGCGTTGAAAAGTGAGGCTACACATCTCTGCTGTTTTGGGGCAACAGCACAGATACTGTGTATGACTGTGTGAGAACGAAGTCTTGCATCTAGCTAGTAACCGATAGGCCTACTCTTGCTGGTACTGTAGAACGACCATGCATAACATGTCCCCAGAAACTACGATGTATCCCAGCTGTGTTGACATTTCACCTATCCAAGACTTAACCCACATTTGATGTCACTAGCTACCTATCCAGCTAATGTTAGTAAGGTGACATTAGCCATGAAGCAAGCCCCTGATAAGTCGTTCAGCTAAAGTGTGCCTTGCCAGGCTGCTTACTATAGCCAAGTGAACTCAGTAGCTCTTCAGAATATTCACTCTTTTCTTACTCACTGTTTCACCGTCAGCCCATCCAACAGCTCCAGATCGAACTAAGTGTGTTACCGACAGCAGTAATCCGTAGCACCAGGTTGTACACTACTTTCTTATGTCCTCCTCGCTGGCACCAAAATAAAAAAAAGGGTTGATGGGGAGATAATGCGGTCAGACCATCAAATAATTGGCATTACTCTTCCATGTGGGCGAGGATATTTGGACATTTTATCAAAGCCTATTGGATGACAACTTGTTTTTAACCAGGACAGAAGAATTTATAACATTTTTTTCAACATAACATAGCAGATCTCCTTATTGTATGGGACACTTTTAAATGTGACTTTAGAGGTCATGCAATTCAATACTCCTCTTTAAAACAAAATAAATTTAGGTCAAAAGAGTTAATGTGAACAAAGGAAATATAGGGACTAACAGTACAGATAGACAGCAATAAAAACTGTACCATAGAAGCACATAATAAGTTAGAGGAAAAACAAAAAGAAATGGAGGAACTTATTCAAGAAAGATCAAGTGTAATATATTATAAAAAATAAAGGGAACTCAATGGAATATAGGGAAAAACGCACCAAATTCTTTTAAAATCTTCAACATAAAAATGCTAACAAAAACAATAGTCTTAAACTTGTTACCCATGATTCACCAAATTATATTTTGAAAGAGGAAGCTAAATACTTTAAGCATATATTTGTTTCAGTTTTCTCCATCTCCATTAACCGAAAGTAATTGTACAATTTTTTTTCTTTTAATACACAGGTATTAACAGCTGTACAGAAATACTAATGCTAAGGCCAAATTACAGAGGAGGAACTTCTTGATGCAATTAAAGCCTTTAGGTCCGGGAAACTCCGGGGATGGATGGCATGTCAGTTGAGGTATATCAAACCTTTTTTGATGTATTCAGAGGACCGTTATTAGCATGTTTTAACCACTCCTTTAAAAAATGGTAGATTATCAAATACTCAACAAGCAGGTCTGATTTTCACTACTACTAAAACAGGACCCAGGTGGGAAATATAAAGATCCAGTCCATAAAAAAAGTATTGTCAAATATTATTAATTCTAATCAGAGTTATTATAAGACAAATACAGAAAAATGTAACAAATAATCTGAGAAACCAGATCTGCTATTCATTGCTGACTTTGAAAATGCTTTTGATAAAGTATGACTGAAATTTATACATACATGCTGGGAATATTTAAATTTTTGAGAATCTCTTATACAATGGGTTAAAGTTATGTATAGTAACCCTTGGTGTAAAATGGTAAATAATGGCTACTTCTCAGAAAGTAGTAAACTGTCACGAGGAGTTAAACAGGGTTGTCCAATATCGGCATATCTAGTCCATTGAAATGTTAGCTATTAAAATCAGATCCAACAATAATATCAGGGGCTAGAAATCCAGGGCTGATTTATGTTTTCTTTTAAATCTACAATTTGGATCCCTCCATAGCCTCATAGAGGATCTAGATCATTTTTCTAACCTCGCAGGATGTAATCCAATCACGACTCAGGATATGACCCAGATGCAAACACAGGAGGTGGATAGTACAGTTCTCAGATGATTTGTTGTAAACACCTGGCAGGCAAAGAGGGGTCGAGGACAGGCAGGGGTTCATGATCAGGTCAGAGTCAGACAGGTACAGGATGGCAGGCAGGCTCGGGGTCTGGGCAGGCAGAATAGTCAGAACCGGGAAAACTAGGAAACAGAACTTGAGAAAAGGGAAGACCGGAAAGCACGCTGGTAAGACCTGACAAGACAAGACGATCTGGCAACAGACAAACAGAGAACACAGGTATAAATACACCGGGGATAATGGGGAAGATGGGCGACACCTGGAGGGGGGTGGAGACAAAAGCATTAGACCTCTCACTAAAGGTTTCAGTTATACAAAAGCTATACTTAAATCCAAACTGGTTCTCTAGCAGATTAGTAAGAATGGTTTACCCCGTGTTCAAGAATAGCCTTTTCCCCTTTATTCAGATTAGAACCTCTCACGTTCAGTTATTTGAAAATTAAATCATCACCTAAATATAGCTTTTTTTTAAACAAGCCATAGAAAGTTGGTTGCAATTTTAGTTTAATCCACCAGAAAAGACAGAACAAATATTACAACAAATATTATGGTGAAACTCAAATATATTAATTTATGAAAAAACATATTTTTTTGAAAAAAGGTTTAAAAACGGTATAAAATAGGACTGTTGGAGATATGTCACACATGCAGCAAACAAAAACTCCATCCAAAATTAAAACCAACTGATTGGACCATTACCACAAAAATGGAGGAGGCAAGTGGAAGGGGGAGAAAGGAAGAACTTGTCTTTCGGCCCTGCATTAAAGACCAAAATGTATTAAAGAAAATGGTGGTAAATATAAAAAAAAATCTTTTTTAAGGACCAAAAAAATGCTAAATTGTTGAAGAGATTTTTGCTGTACTGATTCCATTGCACATGGTTAAGGAACTGATGAACAAAACAACGCCCGATTTAAAACTTAGAGTTTCTTTATTTAAATTAGTATACAAAAAATTTGCAACCAATATATTGCTATATATATTTATGGGGGATACAACGATACCAGTTCTGCAGATATTGCTGCAAAGAGACAATCTTTAGATCATTTGTTTAGGTACTGTCAATATGTAGCTTGTTTTTGGTCGCGGTTTCAGGAATGGCTGAAGAATTGCAACATTTACCTGGAGTTAACTCTGCAAAGAGCACTGCTGGGTGATCTGAAAAGTCATAGTCAATCTGTCAATAATATAATACTCTTAGAAAAAAATGTTCTCTTTAATTTACAATCTGTAGAAACTATGAGAATAGAAAGGTACAGAACTTTTGTGAAACATAACAGGTGAAAAATATATGGCAAATAGAAATCAAAACTGGATGGTCTTCAGAGATAGATGGGAGGTTTGAGGATAGCTGAAGGATTGGATTAAAAATAATCAAAAGATAACTAGTGTAAAACATTCTGTGTCCATTAAATGTATATAGTATGTATAAACTGGAAGTAGAAGCCTAAGTGTTGTTTTCCATTCGTTTACTCCAATTAGGGAAGGGTGGTAGGGCTAAGGGAAAATAATTAAAGAAAATTTAAACTCAGCATAAAAAGAAACGTCCATTTTTCAGGACCCTGTCTTTCAAAGATAATTCGTAAAAATCCAAATAACTTCACAGATTTTCATTTGTAAAAGGTTTAAACACTGTTTCCTATGCTTGTTCAATGAACCATAAACAATTAATGAACATGCACCTGTGGAACGGTCGTTAAGACACTAACAGCTTACAGACGGTAGGCAATTAAGGTCACAGTTATGAAAACTTAGGATACTAAAGCGGCCTTTCTACTGACTCTGAAAAACACCAAAAGAAAGATGCATAGGGTCCCTGCTCATCTGTGTGAATGTGCCTTAGGCATGGTGCAAGGAGGCATGAGGAATGCAAATGTGGCCAGGGCAATAAATTGCAATGTCTGTACTGAGATGCCTAAGACAGCACTACAGGGAGACAGGACGGACAGCTGATCATCCTCGCAGTGGCAGACCACGTGAAAGGACACCTGCACAGGATTGGTACATCCGAACATCACACCTGCAGCACAGGTACAGGATGGCAACAACAACTTCCTGAGTTACACCAGGAATGCACAATCCCTCCATCAGTGCTCAGATATCTGCAATAGGCTGAGAGAGGCGCTGGACCGAGGGCTTGGAGGCCTGTTGTAAGGCAGGTCCTCACCAGACATCACCGGCAACAACGTCGCCAATGGGCACAAACCCACCGTCGCTGGCCCAGACAGGACTGGGGCGGTGTGTCACAGCATCATTGGACTGAGCTTGTTGTCATTGCAGGCACTCTCAACTCTGTGTATTACAGGGAAGACATCCTCCTTCCTCATGTGATACCCTTTCTGCAGGCTCATCCTCCAGCATGACAATGCCACCAGCCATACTGCTCGTTCTGTACGTGATTTTCTGCAAGACAGGAATGTCAATGTTCTGCCATGGCCAGCGAAGAGCCTGGATCTCAATCTCATTGAGCACGTCTGGGACCTGTTGGATCGGAGTGTGAGGGCTAGGGCCAGAAATGTTCGGAAACTTGCAGGTGCCTTGGTGGAAGAGTGGGGTAACATCTCACAGCAAGAACTGGCACATCTGGTGGAGTCCATGAGGAGGAGATGCACTGTAGTACTTAATGCAGCTGGTGGCCACACCAGATACTGACTGTTACTTTTGATTTTGACCCCCCCTTTGTTCAGGGACACATTATTCAATTTCTGTTAGTCACATGTCTGTGGAACTTTTTCAGTTTGTCTCAGTTGTGGAATCTTGATATGTTCATACAAATATTTACACATGTTAAGTTTGCTGAAAATAAACGTTTATTTTTTTGCTGAGTTTATTTAAAAAATAATATATGTATATATATTTATACATAATATATGAGGGATTGGAAATGATGCAGACAACTACATTGATTCAAGACACAATCTATTTGTAATATTAAAGCTGATCCACCCCATAAAAAAATTCAAAATAACAGGAAGTAATGAGCCCACACATGTACATGTTTTGTAGGTGGTTCTAAATGAACTAAAGCCATCCCTCGCAAGACATATATAGTCAGATATAAATGCACATCATTTTGTCATGAAACACAAAGGATAAATGCGGAAAAATACTAAATGTACCTTCAGATTTCCCTGTTCAAGCCCAAATATATCATACTTTCATTAAAACGGTGACTTATTGACTTAAGTAGTCGTATAAGTTCAAATCTGTGCATCACCCTTAATCTTGAAAAAGATCAAGGGTACAATACTTTGTACATACCACAGTTAGGGGACAAACAAACTACTCAAACAACACAGCATCGCAGTCTGTATCATCCAATGACAGAGCAGATACAAGTAACGTGACCACTGGACTCGTTCTTTTGGAATTATTTGGAAACATGGCTGTTGTTGGTTAGGCAGGGTTACCATACACAGCTGACACAATACACAGGTCCAGTATTTGGTCCCAGAATGTAACCCTCGCTCCAGAGTCCATGACTGCACTTTACTGACTGGTTTTCTGATCCATGCCCCTACCATTTTCTTAAAAGTATCTGACCAACAGATGCAAATCTGTATTCCCAGTCATGTGAAATCCATAGATTAGGGCCTAATGCATTTATTTCAAATGTAGGATTTCCTTTTATGAACTGCAACTTAGAAACATCTTTGAAATTGCCGCATGTTGCCATATTTGTGTTCAGTATACTTAGAAAGACAATATGCATACACTTCACCTAACAAATTCAATCAGTTCTGTGTTGATTTAAAACTTCAGCTGTCTAACCAGAACTAAAATGTAATTTTTATTTCTAAGGTCTATTTGCCCAAAATGTCTTAAAGTCTCAGGTGGGTGATGAAGTTCCTTCCATCTATGTAATGTATTACAGGTTATGGACAGTCAGATGGCAGGGGGGTGGAGTGCATGACACTCCATCCTGGATATGATAGAGTTTGCCTCATGGGCCCAGCAGGCAGAGTTCAATAACTACAGGCAGATTTGAGATGCAGGATGATGGCACTCTTCTCATACTAAGAAGCCTCCAGAGTAATATGAGAAGAATGCAATTGCTGAAATGTAGATATTCAAACAAAGTGTTTAGATAACTTTGAAGTGTAATAGTTCCATGTAGAATAAACAAACCATCCTTCACATAATATTGTAGAAGCAGTGTTATGCTAATATAACAATGTTCAAATATTACACATATCTTTCATACCGTACCTATCAATATTTTGTCTGGTGGTGCTGGGGCTACCTTACCAAACATTTCAGTCATCATTCCTACCTGTATGGTGTCCCATATATCCCCCCTCCACCTCCCCATTGATAGTGCCATTCGATTCAATAATAACAAAAGACGATAAAAAGTAGTAGATGTGTCTTGAATAATTATTGCCAAGTACAAAGTATTTTCCATTCCGAGTCATCGGCATCAAGCCTGTCTGTCAGTCTGCACTTGCAAGTTTCCCAAGTTCTGGCTTCATACAGGTGTCTATGAACACAAAACATACACACTCACTGTTCTATTACCAATGACAGTTAGAATAGGTGATATCTGACACACAAACAGATACTATGTTGAAGTTTGAACAGGTCAGACTAAACTTACATCATTTTTTTCTCTGTTGGTCAGTAGGCAAGAAGTGTGGCTGTAGGTGAGGTCTTTGCCAGAGCCCCATTATTGGGCATAGCAGTGTAGATCAGCTCCTGGCCCCTCATCAAACTGACTATCCTACCAATCCTCGACTTCGGCGATGTCATCTACAAAATAGCTTCCAATACTCTACTCAGCAAACTAGATGCAGTTTATCATAGTGCCATCCGTTTTGTTACTAAAACACCTTATACCACCCACCACTGCGACCTGTATGCTCTAGTCGGCTGGCCCTCGCTACATATTCGTCGCCAGAACCACTGGCTCCAGGTCATCTATAAGTCCATGCTAGGTAAAGCTCCGCCTTATCTCAGTTCACTGGTCACGATAACAACACCCACCCCGTAGCACGCGCTCCAGCAGGTATATCTCACTGATCATCCCAAAAGCCAACACCTCATTTGCCGCCTTTCCTTCCAGTTCTCTGCTGCAGCAGGCAATCTTATGAGGTGGGATTGACTGGGAAGGCCTGTAACAGAGTAATATAATAGACTGCCAAGTGGTAATTTGCAATTTCTTCTAAAGAAAGGACAAAGCTTTTTTGCTAATGCACTTTGGAACCAAAATGACTCTACTAGATGTATCTGCTTTGCTGGGGAATTAGCCAACAAATGTATAAAGCTGGGTATTTCTGAATACATTTTTTCCCATTTCACATACCACACATTACCTGTCATTGTTGATGAAGCAGTCTGTGTCATCAGGGCTGTAACTTGGGTCACTCATGGCGTGTATTTTCCGCTGGTGTCAAGGGAGACTGGCAACAACGGAGGAGGTGTCACAAGGGTACTTGTGTTGCATGACACACTTTTATTCTGAGGTCGTGCCTGACAAGCTGTGAAAATAGCAAGTGAGCAGTGACTGAAATTATTTTTGGAGGTTGCTAAACCATTGCAATCACATTGCTAGACATGTTATGATACCAACCTTTGCACCTTCTGGTAGGTCACGGCATCCATTCATGAACAGGGTCAACGATTGTCATCATCCGTCAATTATCAACATAGCTCGAGAAATAACGTAATCTTCATCTCACTGCCAATAGTTTTGACCTCTATCTTTTTTTAGATTTGTTGTATTACTTAAACTAAATATCTTTCTATGAGCAATTGTATTTGAGCTTACAATATAGCTCAGCATTTGTCTTATTTATTTACACAGTCTTTTTTGCTCATCTTCATCAATAATTATGGACCTGGCATACGGTAATTGCATGATCTACCTCAATAGAACTACATGAGTGATAACCATCATAATAACCTTTAAGTAGAATGATACAATACATACAGTACTTTATATAGGATAGGTGTAACGATTTTCCTCCTCTTCAGACGAGGAGTATGAAGGATCGGACCAATGTGCAGCGTGGTAAGTGTCCATTTTAATTTATTAAAACTGAACACTAAAAAATACAAAATGAATGATATAATCGAAACAGTCCCGAAAGGTGCAAACACATAACAGGAAACAATCACCCACAAAACACAATAGAAAACAGGCTACCTAAATATGGCTCCCAATCAGAGACAACGACTGACACCTGCCTCTGATTGAGAACCATACTAGGCCAAACACATAGAAAATTACCTACAGAACAAAACATAGAAAAACAACATAGAATGCCCACCCCAACTCACGCCCTGACCAAACTAAAATAAAGACATAAAAAAGGAACTAAGGTCAGAACGTGACAATAGGCTAATATAAAATCAGTCTAAACTGATGTTGTTTATTTTGATGTACTTTATATATGGATGCAAGTATTACTTATGCATTAGAAAACACAAACAGCCAAATGTCAGGGGAACATGCAAGTTTAGTCCAAGAATCATTATTCAATTATTTCTCATTGAAATTAATTCAGTTGGATTTACAGTGCTTCTTTGGTGAAACGAAAGCCAGCCAAACACGTGATCGACACATTTTCATATCCTTTCGGTTTGAAGGCAGTTTCTGGAATATTCCTCTGAGTTTTCCTATGCATGACCAATCTCAGGCTCTATTACACCTCTTCCTGCATTTTTTATTTTATTTTTTTATTTCACCTTTATTTAACCAGGTAGGCTAGTTGAGAACAAGTTCTCATTTGCAACTGCGACCTGGCCAAGATAAAGCATAGCAGTGTGAACAGACAACACAGAGTTACACATGGAGTAAACAATAAACAAGTCAATAACATGGTAGAAAAAAAAGAGAATCTATATACAATGTGTGCAAAAGGCATGAGGTAGGCAATAAATCGAATAATTACAATTTAGCAGATTAACACTGGAGTGATAAATCATCAGATGATCATGTGCAAGAAGAGATACTGGTGTGCAAAAGAGCAGAAAAGTAAATAAATAAAAGCAGTATGGGGGGTGAGGTAGGTAAATTGGGTGGGTAGTTTACAGATGGACTATGTACAGCTGCAGCGATCGGTTAGCTGCTCGGATAGCAGATTTTTAAAGTTGTTGAGGGAGATAAAAGTCTCCAACTTCAGAGATTTTTGCAATTCGTTCCAGTCGCAGGCAGCAGAGAACTGGAAGGAAAGGCGTCCAAATGAGGTTTTGGCTTTAGGGATGATCAGTGAGATACACCTGCTGGAGCGCGTGTTGCGGGTGGGTGTAGCCATCGTGACCAGTGAACTGAGATAAGGCGGCACTTTACCTAGCATAGCCTTGTAGATGACCTGGAGCCAGTGGGTCTGACGACGAACATGTAGCGAGGGCCAGCCGACTAGGGCATACAGGTCGCAGTGGTGGGTCGTATAAGGTGCTTTAGTAACAAAACGAATGGCACTGTGATAAACTGCATCCAGTTTGCTGAGTAGAGTATTGGAAGCTATTTTGTAGATGACATCGCCGAAGTCGAGGATCGGTAGGATAGTCTGTTTTACTAGGGTAAGTTTGGCGGCGTGAGTGAAGGAGGCTTTGTTGCGGAATAGAAAGCCGATTCTTGCTTTGATTTTGGATTGGAGATGTATGATATGAGTCTGGAAGGAGAGTTTGCAGTCTAGCCAGACACCTAGGTACTTATAGATGTCCACATATTCTAGGTCGGAACCGTCCAGGGTGGTGATGCTAGTCGGGCGTGCGGGTGCAGGCAGCGAACGGTTGAAAAGCATGCATTTGGTTTTACTAGCGTTTAAGAGCAGTTGGAGGCCACGGAAGGAGTGTTGTATGGCATTGAAGCTCGTTTGGAGGTTAGATAGCACAGTGTCCAAGGAAGGGCCGGAAGTATATAGAATGGTGTCGTCTGCGTAGAGGTGGATCAGGGAATCACCAGCTGCAAGAGCGACATCATTGATGTATACAGAGAAAAGAGTCGGCCACGAGAATTGAACCCTGTGGCACCCCCATAGAGACTGCCAGAGGACCGGACAACATGCCCTCCGATTTGACACACTGAACTCTGTCTGCAAAGTAGTTGGTGAACCAGGCAAGGCAGTCATGCATGACATCACTGGGGAGCATGACCACACCTCCCCCACACACAACCCCTGCATGATGGGGAGGCAAACTCGAAACCTCACTAGGCATCAAATGGAAGAAACAGGGAGGGACTATCTAATAAGAAACAGCTATTTTCGTTTTTCGTTGCAAAATGTTTTTGTTGATGTATGCCCTAATGAACATGACCCAGGTATTTCAAAAAGCATGTTCAACAGTTTGGTGAACTGTCTCAATAAATTAGTACTGCAGTGTATTAAATAGCTAACTTGGTGGTATGGAATTATTGTGAAACATTAAAAACATTGTTTTCGATTGTTTACATTATATTAGCTCGCTTACTCATTTATCCTGATTCATTTACCCCCTGGTAGGCCGAACATTTACAGAAGACCTTTTTACAAGGCCTTTTTTTTGTAGATTTGCATGAACCTTTCTTACATTTTGTAGGACCATCGTCCAAGTAACTTTTTGTGTTCTTGCACAAAAAGAGCCTGGAACAAACAGTTTTTCCAACAGTTACTGCTGTACTTTAACTAGCTTCTGGTGTATCACATCTCCCTCTCTCGTTGCCAATTGTAGCCGCACAGCTTCCCAACTCTGGTGGTTCACTGACTCACCAATCGGACTGAACAATGCCAGCCATTGAAATCTGAATGGTTGTCTTTATTTGACAGCTGGAAATCATTAATGCCAAGCCCGGTAGCCATAGTGACTCTACAATTAACTTTTTCATCCATATTCATGACAGAAAATATATTTTAAGCCCGGCGCAATGAAACTAAGACTTTGTTTGGCGCAGCCCGCGCACAGTGACTAAACAGTGTTAGTAGTCTTGAAAAAGCCCTTCAGTGTTGCAGCATGTTTTGGAGCTGAGTCACCGCACTGTGGTCTTTTCCACCCCGAGTTCCTGAGTGCTATTTACCTTTAGGAGTTATAATTTCCATGATTTGGATAAATGGGGCGGCTGCTGTACATCTGGGAACCATTTTGAAAATCAGACTTATAGTTCTACTCTCTCTTCTTCTCTATGTCATGTTAGGGTACTGTAGGGGAGACCGGGGTTGGTTGTCACACTTTTTACTCTCGTGTGTATTTCTTACAAGACTATTTTCAATATTAGGAAAAATACCAAGGTCTGTGGTTAAAATGGGGACCCTTTTTATCCTCATATCTTATTAAAAAAATGTAGTTATTAGCCATCAAACACACTCTGTGCGCTTGTGACAATCAGCCCCATTGCAAGTTTGGATGTCATACCTTATGGAGTTGATTGTCACAATGGTTGCTAGTAAACTATTGCTTTTGTAACAGGACATGAAGCAATACAGCAAACAGACCCACATGAAAAGATACTACAGTTTACTATAGAATACTACAGTACTCACTATAGAATTCTATAGTAAACTGTAGTATACTGTAGAGTACTATACTACACACTGTGGTATCACTCGATCATTTCTAGTACCTACTATAGAATGTTGTGGTATACTGTAGAATACTATAGTAAATGCAACAGTATTATCCTGAAAAGAACACCAGTAAATATTCCTGTAATGCTAACAAAAAACTACCCTTTTCTTTAACTATAGTAAATACTACAGTATTATATTAACATATACCCTGCCCATTCCACTCCCCCAAATTGTAATTTGTTCCACCCATAAGTGAGAAACATACATACCAAGTATAGACTATATTGTGTCCCCTACAGGTTATAGAAAAGAGCAGACGCTCTGAGCTAGCCGTTCAGACCCTAGTCCTACCTACAGTTGAAGTCGGAAGTTTACATACACCTTAGCTAAAAACATTAAAAATCAGTTTCACAATCCCTGACATTTAATCCTCGTAAAAATTCCCTGTCTTAGGTCAGTTAGGATCACCACTTTATTTTAAGAATGTGAAATGTCAGAATAATAGTAGAGAGAATGATTTATTTCAGCTTTTATTTCTTTCATCACATTCCCAGTGGTTCAGAAGTTTGCTTACACTCAATTAGTATTTAGTAGCATTGCCTTTAAATTGTTTAATTTGGGTGAAACATTTTTGGTAGCCTTCCACAAGCTTCCCACAATAAGTTGGGTGAATTTTGGCCCATTCCTGGTGTAACTGAGTCTGGTTTGTAGACCTTCTTGCTCGCATACACTTTTTCAGTTATGCCCACAGATTTTCTGTAGATTTGAGGTCAGGGCTTTGTGATAGCCACTCCAATACCTTGACTTTTTGTCCTTAAGCCATTTGCCACAACTTTGGAAGTATGCGTGGGGTCATTGTCCATTTGGAAGACCCATTTGCCACCAAGTTTTAACTTCCTGATTGATGTCTTGAAATGTTGCTTCAATATATCCACATAATTTTTGTTCCTCATGATGCCATCTATTTTGTGAAGTGCACCACTCCCTCCTCCAGCAAAGCACCCTCACAACATGATGCTGCCACCCCCGTGTTTCACGGTTGGGAAGGCTTCGGCTTGCAAGCCTCCCCCTTTATCCTCCAAACATAACGATGGTCATTATGGCCAAACAGTTCTATTTTTGTTTCATCAAACCAGAGGACATTTCTCCCAAAAATACGATCTTTGTCCTCATGTGCAGTTGCAAACCATATCTGGCTTTTTATGGCGGTTTTGGAGCAGTGTTTTCTTCCTTGCTGAGCAGCCTTTCAGGTTATGTCAATATGGGACTCGTTTTACTGTGGATATAGACACTTTTGTAGCTGTTTCCTCCAGCATCTTCACAAGGTCCTTTGCTGTTGTTCTGGGATTGATTTGCACTTTTCACACCAAAGTACGTTTATCTCTAGGAGACATAACGCATCTCCTTCCTGAGCGATATGATGGCTGCGTGGTTCCATGGTGTTTATACTTGCGTACTATTGTTTGTACAGATGAACGTGGTACCTTCGGGCGTTGGGAAATGGCTCCCAAGGATGAACCAGGATGGACTTGTGGAGGTCAACAATTGTTTTTTCTCTGGTCTTGGTTGATTTCTTTAGATTTTCCCATGATGTCAAGCAAAGAGGCACTGAGTTTGAAGGTAAGCCTTGAAATACATCCACAGGTACACCTCCAATTGACTCAAATTATGTCAATTAGCCTATCAGAAGCTTATAAAGCCATGACATAATTTTCTGGAATTTTCCAAGCTGTTTAAAGGCACAGTCAACTTAGTGTATGTAAACCTCTGACCCACTGGAATTGTGATACAGTGAATTATAAGTTAAATGATCTGTCTGTAAACAATTGTTGTCATGCACAAAGTAGATGTCCTAACTGACTTGCCAAAACTATAGTTTGTTAACAAGAAATTTGTGGACTGGTTGGAAATCTAGTTTTAATGACTCCAACCTAAGTGTATGTAAACTTCTGACTTCAACTGTACCTACAGGTTATGGAAAACGTGCTCTTTTAGTATTTCTCTAGTAGGTTTCCTAAAGGAGAAAGCCTACACTTCTATGTCAAAGATAATAAAATAAAAACACAATAGGAAATCAAATCAAACGTTATTTGTCAATGTAAATTGTCCAGTGCCAATATTTATGAATTGTTCAGCAGTCTAATGGCTTGGGGGTAGAAGCTGTTGAGAAGCCTTTTGGTTCTGGACTTGGCACTCCGGTACCGCTTGCTGTGCGGTAGCAGAGAAACAGTCTATAGAGCAGACGTGGGTGCCTGGAGTCTCTGACAATTTTATGGGCTTTCCTCTGACACAGGTCAGGGATGGCAGGAAGCTTGTCCCCAGTGATGTACTGGGCCATTCGCACTACCCTCTGTAGCACCTTACAGTCAGATACTGAGCAGTTGCCATACCAGGCGGTGATGCAACCGGTCAGGATGCTCTCAATGGTGAGGATCTGGGGGCCCATGCCAAATCTTTTCAGTCTCCTGAAGGGGAAAAGGTTTTGTCGTGCCCTCTTCACAACTGTCTTGGTGTGTTTGGGCCATGATAGTTCGTTGGTGATGTGGACACCAAGGAACTTGAAACTCTCGTCCTGCTCCACTACAGCCCCGTCGATGTTAATGGGGGCCTGTTTGGCCCGCCTTTTCCTGTAGTTCACGATCAGCTCTTTTGTCTTGCTCACATTGAGGGAGAGGTTGTTGTCCTGGCACCACACTGCCAGTTCTCTGACATCCTCCCTTTAGGTCATCTCATCGTTGTCGGTGATCAGGCCTACCACTGTTGTGTCGTCAGCAAACTTAATGATGGTGTTGGAGTCGTGTTTGGCCATGCAGTCGTGGGTCAACAGGGAATACAGGAGGGGACTAAGTACACGCCCCTGAGGGGCCCCAGTGTTAAGGATCAGCGTGGCAGACGTGTGGTTGCCTACTCGAAAGACCTGGGGGCGGCCCGTCAGGAATTCCAGGATCCAGTTGCAGAGGGAGGTGTTAGGTACCATGGTCCTTAACTTAGTGATGAGCTTCGTGGGCACTATGGTGTTGAACGCTGGGCTGTAGTTGATGAACAGCTTTCTCACATAGGTGTACCTTTTGTCCAGGTGAGAAAGGGCAGTGTGGAGTGGGATTGAGATTGCGTCATCTGTGGATCTGTTGGGGCGGTATGCGAATTGGAGTGGGTCTAGGGTGTCTGGGAGGATGCTGTTGATGTGAGCTATGACCAGCCTTTAAAAGCACTTCATAGCTACCAACATGAGTGCCACGGGACGGTAATCATTTAGTCAGGTTACCTTCGCTTCCTTGGGCACAGGGACTATGGTGGTCTGCTTGAAACATGTAGGTATTACAGACTCGGTCAGGGAGAGGTTGAAAATGTCAGTGAAAACACTTGCCAGTTGGTCCGCGCAAGCTTTGAGTACACATCCTGGTAATCCGTCTGGCCCAGCGGCTTTGTGAATGTTGACCTGTTTAAAGGTTTTGTTCACATCGGCTACCGAGAGCATTATCACACAGTCATCCAGAACAGCTGGTGCTCTCGTGCATGCTTCAGTGCCTCGAAGCGAGCATAAAAGGCATTTCGCTCATCTGGTAGGCTCGCGTCACTGGGCAGCTCGCGTCTGGGTTTCCCTTTGTACTCCGTAATAGTTGCAAGCCCTGCCACATCCGACAAGCACCAGAGCCAGTGTAGTACGATTCAATCTTAATCCTATATTGATGCTTTGCTTGTTTGATGGTTCGTCTGAGGGCATAGCAGGATTTCTTATTAGCTTCCGGATTAGTCCCCCGCTCCTTGAAAGCAGCAGCTCTAGCCTTTAGCTCGATGTGGATGTTGCCTGTAATCCATGGCTTCTGGTTGGGATATGTATTTACAGTCACTGTGGGGATGACGTCATCGATGCACTTATTGATGAAGCTGATGACTGAGGTGGTGTATTCCTCAATGCCATTGGATGAATCCCGGAACATATTCCAGTATGTGCTAGCAAAACAGTCTGTAGCTTAGCATCCGCGCCATCTGACCACTTCCGTATTGAGCGAGTCACTGGTACTTCCTGCTTTAGTTTTTGCTTGTAAGCAGGAATCGGGAGTCAGGAGGATAGAATTGTGGTCAGATTTGCCAAATGGAGGCGGGGGAGAGCTTTGAATGCATCTCTGTGTGTGGAGTAAAGGTGGTCTAATAAAATGTTTTAAAAACTGATTTAAGTTTGCCTGCATTAAAGTCCCCGGCCACTAGGAGTACTGCTTCCGGGTGAGCATTTTCTTCTTTGCTTACTGCCTTATAGAGATGGTTGAGAGCGGTCTTATTGCAAGCTTCGCTTTGTGGTGGTAAATAGACGGCTACGAATAATACAGATGGGAACTCTCTTGGTAGATAGTGTGGTATAGTGTGGTGGACAGCTTATCATAAGGTACTCTACCTCAGGCGAGCAATACCTCGAGACTTCTTCAATATCAGACATCGCGCACCAGCTGTTATTGACAAAAAGACACACACCCGCACCCCTCGTCTTACCAGAGGTAGCGTCTCTATATTGTCCGTTTCTTCGTTCAGCCACGTCTCGGTGAAACATAAAATGTTACAGTTTTTAATGTCCCGTTGGTAGGATAATCTTAATAGTAGGTCATCAATTTTATTTTCTAACGATTGCATGTTAGCAAGGAGAATGGAAAGTATTGGGAGTTTACTCGCTCGCCTCCGGCTTCTCAGAAGGATCCCCGATCTGCGTCCCCTTTTACGGCGTCTTTTCTTCATGCAAAAGGTGTGGATCTGGGCCTCTTCCAGTGAAAGCAGGATATCCTTCTCGTCAGACTCGTTAAAGGAAAAAGTTTCTTCCAGTCCGCGGTGAGTAATCAGTTTTCTGATGTCCAGAGTTTTTTTCCGATCATAAGAGATGGTAGCAGCAACATTATGTACGCAATAAGTTTAAAAAATAAGTTACACAAAACGCAAAAAAATAACAAAATTGCACAATTGGTTGGGAGAATGTAAAATGTTCTTCGGCGCCATCTTTAAATACTACAGTAATGCTCACAAAAACATGCCAGTAAATAGTACAGTATAGTACAGTCAGCAAAAACACTACAGTAGATCTTACTGTCGTGGAAATTCTTACACAGGGACACTGAAAGTCAATCTTAAATTAATCATTGTTTATTGTCAGCATGCTGGAGAGGTTCCAACAAACTCAATGCACCATAGTACACATGTCAATCAGGAGCTCTACCTGAGCAGAGCCAGCAGTTGTCTTATATACGGCTATACACAGATAAGTTATATTTGCATGAATTAGCATAATTAATGAATCATTACTGTTTTGTTTCATCCATGTGACAGACCAATACCTCATGAGGCTTCTTTGTCTCTAAGCTGAGACCTTGAAACTGAAATATCCTTCGTTCGTTCGTGATCACAATGTAATAGCCATATCTAGGAAACCCAAAGTTCCAAAGGCTGGGCCTAATATAATGTATAAGTGATCATACAAAACGTTTTGTAGTGATTCATATGTTGATGATGTAAAGAATATTTGCTGGTCTGTGGTGTGTAATGAAGAGCAACCAGATGCTGCACATGACGCATTTATGAAACTACTTATTCCAGTTATTAATAAGCACGCACCCATTAAGAAAATGACTGTAAAAACTGTTAAATCCCCTTGGATTGACGAGGAATTGAACAATTGTATGGTTGAGAGGGATGAGGCAAAAGGTATGGCAATTAAGTCTGGCAGCCCAACTGATTGGCAAACATACTGCAAATTAAGAAATCATGTGACTTAACTAAATAAAAAGAAACTACACTATGAAAAATATATAAATTATATAAAGAATGATGGTAAAAAGCTTTGGGGCACCTTAAATGACATTTTGGGAAATATAGCCAACTCAGTTCCTTCATTCATTGAATCAGATGGCTCATTTATCACAAAACCCACTGATATTGCAAACTACTTGAATTACTTTTTCATTGGCAAAATAAGCAAACTTAGGGATGACATGCCAGCAACAAACGATGACACTACACATCGAAGAATATCGGACCAAATTATGAAAGACAAGAATTGTACTTTTGAATTTCGTAAAGTCAGTGTGGAAGTGTAAAATATTGTTGTCTATCAACAATGACAAGCCACCGGGGTCTGACAATCTGGATGGAAAATTACTGAGGATAATAGCAGACGATATTGCCACTCCTATTTGCCACATCTTCAGTTTAAGCCTACTAGAGAGCATGTGCCCTCAGGCCTGGAGGGAAGCTAAAGTCATTCCGCTACCCACGAATAGTAAAGCCCCCTTTACTGGCTCAAATAGCCAACCAATCAGCCTGTTACCAACCCTTAGTAAACTTCTGGAAAAAATAGTGTTTGACCAGACACAATGCTATTTCACAGTAAACAAATTGACAACAGAATTTCAGCATGCTTGTAGGGAAGGACACTCAACAAGCACAGCACTTACACAAATGACTGAGGATTTGCTGAGAGAAATTGATGATACAATTATTGTGGGGGCTGTCTTGTTAGACTTCAGTGCAGCTTTTGACATTATCGATCATAGTCTGCTGCTGGAAAAACGTATGTGGCTTTACACCCCCTGCTATAACGTGGATAAAGAGTTACTTGTCTAACAGAACACAGAGGGTGTTCTTTAATGGAAGCCTCTCAAATATAATCGCGTGGTGTGGTGGTCAGGTGCCACAAAAAAGGACTGGCCCTTGGATGTACACAGAGAGCTAATATTACTAATATGCATGTCAATCTCTCCTGGCTGAAAGTGGAGGAGAGATTGACTTCATCACTACTTTTATTTATGAGAGGTATTGATTGACATGTTGAATGCACAGAGCTATCTGTCTAAACTACTGGCACACAGCCCCATGCATACCCCACAAGACATGCCACAAGAGGTTTTTCTTTAGTTTGACTATTTTCTACATTGTAGAATAATAGTGAAGACAAACTATGAAATAACACATATGGAATCATGTAGTAACCCAAAAAGTGTTAAACAAATATATTTATATCAAAATATATTTTATATTTGAAATTCTTCAAATAGCCACCCTTTGCCTTGATGACAGCTTTGCACACTCTTGGCATTCTTTCAACCAGCTTCATGAGGTCGTCTCCTGGAATGCATTTCAATTAACAGTTGTGCCTTCTTAAAAGTTAATTTGTGGAATTTGTTTCCTTCTTAATTAATGCGTTTTAGCAAATCAGTTGTGTTGTGACAAGGTATGGGTGGTATAGAGAAGATAGCCCTATTTGGTAAAAGACCAGTCCATATTATGGCAAGAACAGCTCAAATAAGCAAAGAGAAACGACAGTCCATCATTACTAGGATTACCCCCTTTTTTTCAATATTTGCCTGAAATGACATACCCAAATCTAACTGTAGCTCAGGCCCTGAAGCAAGGATATGTATATTCTTGGTACCATTTGAAAGGAAACACTTGGACGTTTATGGAAATGTCAAAGGAATGCAGTAGAATAAAACACAATAGATCTGGTAAAAGAAAAAAACAACTGTTCTTTTGTATTTTTTTTGTACCATCATCTTTGAAATGCAAGAGAAATGCAATAATGTATTATTCCAGGCCCAGGTGCAATTTAAATTTTGGCAACTAGATGGGATCAGTATATGTGCAAAGTTGTAGACCGATCCAATGAACCATTGTATTTCTGTTCAAAATGTTGTATCAAGACTGCCCAAATGTGCCTAATTTGTTTATTAATAACTTTATGTCCAAAATTGTGCACTCTCCTCAAACAATAGAATGGTATTATTTCACTGTAATAGCTACTGTAAATTGTACAATGCAGTTAGATTAACAAGAATTTAAGCTTTCTGACAATATCAGATACAGTGGGGAGAACAAGTATTTGATACACTGCCGATTTTGCAGGTTTTCCTACTTACAAAGCATGTAGAGGTCTGTAATATTTATCATAGGTACACTTCAACTGTGAGACACGGAATCTAAAACAAAAATCCAGAAAATCACATTGTATGATTTTTAAGTAATTAATTTGCATTTTATTGCATGACATAAGTATTTGATACATCAGAAAAGCAGAACTTAATATTTGGTACAGAAACCTTTGTTTGCAATTACAGAGATCATACGTTTCCTGGAGTTCTTGACCAGGTTTGCACACACTGCAGCAGGGATTTTGTCCCACTCCTCCATACAGACCTTCTCCAGATCCTTCAGGTTTCGGGGCTGTCGCTGGGCAATACGGACTTTCAGCTCCCTCCAAAGATTTTCTATTGGGTTCATGTCTGGAGACTGGCTAGGCCACTCCAGGACCTTGAGATGCTTCTTACGGAGCCACTCCTTAGTTTCCCTGGCTGTGTGTTTCGGGTCGTTGTCATGCTGGAAGACCCAGCCACGACCCATCTTCAATGCTCTTACTGAGGGAAGGAGGTCGTTGGCCAAGATCTCGCGATACATGGCCCCATCCATCCTCCCCTCAATACGGTGCAGTCGTCCTGTCCCCTTTGCAGAAAAGCATCCCCAAAGAATTATGTTTCCACCTCCACGCTTCACGGTTGGGATGGTGTTCTTGGGGTTGTACTCATCCTTCTTCTTCCTCCAAACACGTCGAGTGGAGTTTAGACCAAAAAGCTAAATATTTGTCTCATCAGACCACATGACCTTCTCCCATTCTTCCTCTGGATCATCCAGATGGTCATTGGCAAACTTCAGACGGGCCTGGACATGCCCTGGCTTGAGCAGGGGGACCTTGCGTGCGCTGCAGTATTTTAATCCATGACGGCATAGTGTGTTACTAATGGTTTTCTTTGAGACTGTGGTCCCAGCTCTCTTCAGGTCATTGACCAGGTCCTGCCGTGTAGTTCTGGGCTGATCCCTCACCTTCCTCATGATCATTGATGCCCCACGAGGTGAGATCTTGCATGGAGCCCCAGACCGAGGATGATTGACCGTCATCTTGAACTTCTTCCATTTTCTAATAATTGCGCCAACAGTTGTTGCCTTCTCACCAAGCTGCTTGCCTATTGTCCTGTAGCCCATCCCAGCCTTGTGCAGGTCTACAATTGTATCCCTGATGTCCTTACACAGCTCTCTGGTCTTGGCCATTGTGGAGAGGTTGGAGTCTGTTTGATTGAGTGTGTGGACAGGTGTCTTTTATACAGGTAACGAGTTCAAACAGGTGCAGTTAATACAGGTAATGAGTGGAGAACAGGAGGGCTTCTTAAAGAAAAACTAACAGGTCTGTGAGAGCCGGAATTCTTACTGGTTGGAAGGTGATCAAATACTTATGTCTTGCAATAAAATGCAAATTAATTACTTAAAAATCATACAATGTGATTTTCTGGATTTTTGTTTTAGATTCCGTCTCTCACAGTTGAAGTGTACCTATGATAAAAATTACAGACCTCTACATGCTTTGTAAGTAGGAAAACCTGCAAAATCGGCAGTGTATCAAATACTTGTTCTCCCCACTGTATGTCTATGTCCTGGGAAACATTCTTGTTACTTACAACCTCATGCTAATCGCATTAGCCTACGTAAGCTCAACCGTCCCGTGGAAGGGACACAGACCGTTAAGACATGAAGTTCAGTCAATATGGAACATTTTAATAACTTTGAAAGTTTCTTCAAGTCCAGTCGCAAAAACCATCAAGTGCTATGATGAAACTGGCTCTCATGAGGATTGCCATAGGAAATGAAGACCCAGAGTTATCTGCTGCAGAGGATACATTCATTAGAGTTACCAGCCTCAGAAATTGCAGCCCAAATAAATGCTTCACAGAGGTCAAGTAACGGACACATCTCAACATCAACTGTTCAGAGGAGACTGCATGAATCAGGCCTTCATGGTCGACAAGCTGCAAAGAAACCACTACTAAAGTACACCAATAAGAAGAAGAGACTTGCTTGGGACAAGAAAAACAAACAATGTACATTGGACCAGTGAAGATTTGTCCTTTGGTCTGGAGTCCAAATTTTTGATTTTGGGTTACAACCGCTGTGTCTTTATGAGACGCGGTGTGGGTGAACGGATGATCTCTGCATGTGTATTTCCCAAGGTAAGGCATGGAGGAGGAGGTGTTATGGTGTGGGGGTGCTTTGCTGGTGACACTGTCTGTGATTTATTTTTGAATTCAAGGCCTACTTAACCAGCATTGCTAACACAGCATTCTCCAGGGATACGCCATCCCATCTGGTTTGGGCTTAGTGGGACTATCATTTGTTTTTCAACAGGACAATGACCCAACACACCTCCAGGCTGTGTAAGGGCTATTTGACCAAGAAGGAGAGTGATGGAGTGCTGCATCAGATGACCTGGACTCCACACTCCCCTGACCGCAACCAAATTTAGATGGTTTGGGACGAGTCGGACCGCAGAGTGAAGGAAAAGCAGCCAACAAGTGCTAAGCATATGTGGGAACCCTTTCAAGACTGTTGGAAAAGCATTCCAGGTGAAGCTGGTTGAGAGAATGTCAAGAGTGTGCAAAGCTGTCATTAAGGCAAAGGGTGGCTATTTGAAGAATCTCAAATATAAAATATATTTTGATATGTTAAACACTTTTTTAGTTACTACATGATTCCATACGTGTTATTTCATAGTTTTGATGTCTTCACTATTATTCTACAATGTAGAAAATAGTAAAATAAAGAAAGACCCTTGAATTATATAAGTATATATGGAGACCGTTTAGTGTCAAAAATAAGGGGTAAACATGTAAAGAATATATATCATGTCTCCTGATCTTTCTTATATCGCTCTCAGATCTGTTGTTCCATGTAGTGAATCTGTTTTCAATGCATTTGTATAGTCTAATAGCAGTAAGGACAAAAATATATACTTGAAGGTGTTAAACCAATTCCATATAGTTTAGTAGAACCCCCCCCCCTCTCTCTCTCTTAGACAGGGTTTAGACTGTTATGGGTTAATCTGTTTCTTAATATGCCACACCTGTCAGATGGATGGATTATCTTGGCAAAGGAGAAATGCTCACTAACAGGGATGTAAACAAATTTGTGCCCACAATTTGAGAGAAATAAGTCTGTTGTGTGTATGGAAAATATTCTGAGACCTTTTATTTCAGCTCATGAAACTTGGGACCAACACTTTACATGTTGTGTTAATATTTTGGTTCAGTGTATTTTTTAACATTCCCAAGTGAGGATGGCCTTCACTTAAGCAGTGATGACTTCATGAACTTCTTTGAAGGAAAGATCATGGTCATTAGAAAGCAAATTACAGACTCCTCTACGAATATGCTTTTTTGTCCAAAACCACAGGAGGCTGTTGAGGGGAGAACGACTCATAATAATGAGCAGAACGAAGCAAATGGAATTGCATAAAACACCTGGGAATCCATGTGTTTGGTGAAATGAATACCATTCCACAAATTCCGCTCCCGTCATTACCACGAGTCCGTTCTCCCCAATTAAGGTGCCAAAAAACCTCCTCAGACCAATGGAGAAACTCAAGTTTTTTAATCCTGTATCTCTCGACACATTCACAAAAATAGTCATGACCTCAACACTTTGGAGCTGCCTAATGACCTTATTCCAACTTAACTACTTACTGTAACTACTGAAAGATATACGTCCTGTGCTTGGTCCTCCTATATTGAACATAGTAAACAGCTCCCTATACTGCAGATGTGTACCAAACTCACAAAAAAAGGCAGTAATAAAGCCTTTCCTGAAAAAGCCAAACCTTGACCCACCCAACCCCCTCCCCTAAATAAAAAATATTGGCCTATTTTGAATCTCCAATTCCACTAAGAAATTGTAGAACAAGCTGTTGCTCAGCAACTCACTGACTTCCTGAAGAAAAATAATGTATATGAAATGCTCCAGTCTGGTTTTAGACCCATCAAAATATTGAGACCACACTCGTCAAGGTGGTAAATGACCTTTTAATGGCATCTCTCCTAGTGCTCCTAGACCTTAGTGCCACTTTTTACACCATCGATCACCCCCATTCTTTTGGAGAGATTGGAAACCTTAATTATGACCGAACGCCTCGATTCGGTCTAATGTAACAAAATTAGAAATTGTGTTTTTTACATTGGATAAAGGTAGAGACCTAGAGCTAGACAATGGTATATCATACACTGCAGTTGAGGAACATTGGGAAAGTAATTCTGCTTTGAAAGTTGATAAACTTGAAACTTGGTACACCTACTGGAGAGCTCTTCTTTGTCTACATCCATTCAACAATGTGCACACCCTCTTAAGCCTTAGCCCCACCCATCTCTTTAAGGATTCACATGTGAGGACATGTGGTAAACACACACCATATCAAATTAAATCCACGTTTATTAGTCACATGCACAGGATACAGATGGTGTAAACGGTTCTGTGAAATGGTTACTTGCATAGCAGCAATATCAAAAACAGAAAGCGTCCAGATAAAAATATTTTATAAATATTTTTTTATAATTAGATGACCTTTACCCAACACACTTGTCTAAATTGAGGAAATGCTATAACTATGCCCCAGCCACATGTAGCTAAGTGGATGGGTCACTATTGTCTAGACATGTACACAAATGGCCGTAATCACCCCCAGACACACCTGGCTAATTTGATGGGTCATGTAATAATCCGGCTGAAGTGGAGTCTTTTGTTTAGACATGTAGCTAGCTAGGTAGCTAGCTAAACAATGAACCTATAATCCTATCTCATACTACTACCAATATAAACATTGTCATAGCTGTAGTATGAATCTGCAGGTATCTAAAGCTAACAAACTAGGTGCAATATTAGCTAGCTAACATTAAGCTATAACTAGCAATGCAAATGGTTTCTGATTAGAATAATATTACTGAAAATTTTGCTAGACTTTTACCTGTAAACCTAAATTAATGCTTCACGGCAGACTGGAACCATTTAACTCTGTTTTGTTGGTAGCTACATCTTCTTTGGTCAGCGTTTGTGTCATGTCACTCTGGTTCACACTGACCATGGCATGTGCAGAAAGTAGCCTGTGACTTTTTCCAACTGATCTGTCAATAGCACCTGCTAAATTCAGGGCATCAATGTTGTTGAGAAAAGTAGCAAAACTTTTGTAGTTCTCGATGGCTAATGTTATATCTTTAAAAAGCAGCACAGTAGAAAGGACTTTCAACACATACTGACCAGCTCATGTTATAGACAGAAGCATGCTACATGGCAGACCAATCCAAACTCATCTTCGAGCATGTCCAGTCCATACATTACCTCAGCCAATCATGGATGGTTCCTGTCTTTTTCCATGGCTAAACCAACTAGGCTCATAAATTAGCAATTGTATTCGTATTTATGGATGGCTTACAAGTTTGTTATTATGTCACATGAAAGTTTATATGTTCCAGAAGGTATTTTCTGCTTACGTTCAAATGCCGCTCCTGTGAAGTAGTGACGTGCAACATACGCCTAGTTTCCTGAAATGAGTCACATATAGTGTCTTGCAAAAAAACACACTTTCATACACATCTAAAATCTATGAATTAAAAATCTGAGAACAGTAATATTTTACACACACATGAAGGTACCCATAAGCAATCATTTCTGATGAAAAAACAAAAATGTGAAAAATGTATGGTTATAGTATTATGGAAATAAACTCTTCATATGTCCTATGAGTGTTCTGTTGTCAATATAATTGGCCCATTTAATTTGGAAATATGTAAGTTAATGTTGTTTTATAAAGATTTGTTTAATAAAAACATAGATTTATGTGTTCAGTTCAGTTTTATCATGAAACAAGTTGTCCAAGTCATCTATGATTCTGTTACTCCAGCAGTGTTGATGTTGATGGGAGAGAAAAAAATCACATCCCTCAAATTACTTGGTTTTTTTTAACCTTTTTTTTAACTAGGCAAGTCGGTTAAGAAAAAAATATTATTTACAATGACAGCCTACTGGTGAACAGTGGGTTAAACTGCGTTGTTCAGGGGCAGAATGACAGATAATTACCTTGTCAGCTCAGGGATTTGATCCAGGAACCTTTCAGTTACTGGACCAATGCTCTAACCACTAGGCTCCCCGCCTCCCCAAAATTGTCTAAGACCTTTCAAAACCAAGTTTTCATATTATTGGTTCTAACTCTTGTGCAGTGGAAATATTCATTTCTCAATCGTCATCAGAAAAGGGAGAGCACATTACAATATAGTACTGAGCAGGGACGCAACTTTGGTTTTAGAAGTTGGGGGGACATCATTTAAAAAAAAAAATGAATCTAGTCGGATAAACACTACAAACAGCCTACCCGACCATTCGGATGGTCCACATGGTCCTAAAGCACACTGTTGCCTACGTTTTGTATCACATTCCACTGATACAACTGTGGAGAACAAAAATGCAATTTCAGAATGTGGGGGGGACATTTAAAAAAACGTGTAATTTTGGACGCTGTATTTGCCGCATACTGCACTCTGACTGCAATCTTTTTTTGTAAGGGCAGTGGCTATGGCTGTACCAAAAACCCATGTTTTCATTCAAACAATATTTTTTGGTCTCTCACGACACAAGCAGTGGGTCTTTTGTTGGGAAAAGCAAATGCTGATCCAGGCATTAATATAGCTGAAATATAAAAATACAAAGATGTACAGTAGCAATAAAACAGGACTAACGGTGTCACGACTTCCGCCGAAGTTGGTCCCTCTCCTTGTTCGGGCGGCGGTCGGCGGTCGACGTCACCGGTTTTCTAGTCGCCACCGATCCACGTTTCATTTTCCATTTGTTTTGTCTTCATTGTACACACCTGGTTTCCATTCCATAATTATTTGTTCCCTATTTAACCTTCTGGTTCCCCCATGGTTTTGTGCATGTTTGTTCATGTTAAGTTGTCTTGTATTATGAGCTGGTATATTTTCTCCTTCTTGGAATATTTTGTTTTTTGAGTAAAGTTTCAAATATTACTCATCTCTGTGTCCTGCGCCTGACTACGCCTTGCCTGCATCACCTAGATTCTTGACAAACGGTCCATTCTGTGTCCAGATAAAACTCCCAATGGACCATCTGCATGTATCCATATTCAGTGTGGTTGTTTGGTGTGTTTAGAAAGCTTTATCTACAGTCACAGCTATACAGTAAGCCTAAGCATACTTGGTTACAGTTGCTGAGGGTCTATGTTCTCCATTTCATGTGTGTCTTTATGACTCTGGAACGTATGTGGGGGAAAAAGTGTCCCTTTTCTAGAGAGGAAATGGCCATGTCACATTCAAGGCCAATTTTAGCCAGACTATTCCAATCTTTGAATAGAAATGAGATACTCTCTCTCTCTCCCCCTCTCCTTCTCTCTGTCTCCTGGTCTGTCTCTTTCCCAAAACACAAACACATTGTCTATTCTTGCTTTTCACATTCAGCCACATGTAGTCCTTTTCAAACATCTTGATCCAGTTATTGTGTTCTCTTGTGTTCACTGCCAACGTGAGAGCTGTTTTTGTCATGGTGTTTGTTGTTGATTAAGTGCAGTAACTGCTGGAATCTATTCATGTGGTTTTGAATCAGCTTTACGCCTATTCTCTTAGCACTGAGAAATACATGTTTTTGAGAGATTTGGTATAATGTACCTATGCTCTTTATGTGAAAATGGTATATTGTGAAGAATATCAACCACAAATCATGTTTCACTGGAGCTTATAACAATAGAGCACATTCACCACTGCTTCCTGTCCTTAAAGCTGAAATCCTTAAAGGCCCAGTGCAGTCCAAAACGTGGTTTCCTGTGTTTTATATATATTTCCACACTGTCAGTTTGGAATAAAACAGTGAAATTGTGAACATTTTAGTGTAAGAGCTATTTGAAAAGACCACCTGAAATTTCATCATACTGTGGTGGGATGGAGTTTTGGCCTACCTGGTGACATTACAAGTCAATAGACCAACAAGAAAGAGTTTCAAACCTTTCTGCCAGTAACATGACACAGAACTCTGCCCACAAACACAGCGAGCCAGACTACAGCCGAACCAGACTACCAAAGGGAACTAGTACAACGTACAGCGCTCGCAATAGCTAAAGGAAAGTGCTTATTTCCAGTGTGTGAGTGAGTGTATGTGAATTTCCAAATTGTGATCAGTATAGCCTAACTTATGGGGAAACTCAACTTGGAACTTTTTCGTTCTCAATTCCTGTGGCTGGACGCAGCTCTGGCCTGATGGATGTATCCCCACCTTGTCATCTGTCCCTATCCGAATGGCCTGTGCTACCTGGAACTTGCCTGTCGAGGAAGTCGTTTCCATCTGCTTCTCCTCCTCCATCTTGTAGTGGAGTAGATGGAGAACATCAAGAAGAATGTTCCGGGGCCTCCCGAGAGGCGCAGGGGTCTAAGATACTCTGCATTGCAGTGCTTGAGGCGTCACTACAGACCCGGGTTCGATCCCAGGCTGTGTCACAACCAGCCGTGACTGGGAGTCCCATAGGGCGGCACACAATTGGCCCAGCGTCGTCCGGGTTAGTGGAGGGTTTGGCCGGCGGGCCTTTACTTGGCTCATCACACTCTAGTGACTCCTTGTGGCGATCTGGGCGCCTGCAGGCTGACTTTGGTCGCCAGCTGAACGGTGTTTCCTCCGTCACATCGGTGCAGCTGGCTTCCAAGGTTAAGCGGACAGGTGTTAAGGAGCGTGGTTTGGTGGGTCATGTTTCGGAGGACGTTTGACTCGACCTTTCGCCTCTCCCGAACCCGTTGGGGAGTTGCAGCGATTAGACAAGATTGTAATTGGATATGACATAATTGGGGAGAAAAAAAGAGAAACAAAAAAGTGTTCCATGGTCCCATGTGACAAGTCGTGTAAATCAAAGGCAGCGGCATGCTGCTAAGCGGACGGGAGTGATTGTGAGAGGTTCGGAGCAGATTGACAAAAGCAATAGCTTCGCTGCACCGGTGCCTGATCTACCTGTGCCTTCATCGCTGGGATTGCCTGCGTCTGAGACGACAGTGTTGACTCCAACTACGCTGACTCCAGTAGTGGCTTCGCCGTTGAGTTCGACTCCTTTCCCTCTCTCTGGATCTGACGTGGCACTGCCTGCTGTGGGAGGTCTGTCCCTATTGTACACTATCCTGCGTCTTCTGGGCCTGTTGTATTGGGCAGTTCAATGGTGAGAAAGGAGCAAAAACTTTGTGCTATCCAGGAGCACGAGTATATGACATCAATAAGCTTCTCCCAAACATTTTAAACCGGCATCAGGAAATTTAGTCTGTCAGTGTTCATGTGGGATTCATTGAAATTATGAAGGGCAGCTCAGAAGAATTGAAGATAGATTTTAAAGAACTGATTGGGCCACTATTTGACGCCAACAAATGCCTCATAACATCTGGCCCTCTGCCCTTCCTAAATTGTGGCATTGAACGGTTTGGCAAACTTTTAGCCCTCCATAACTGGCTACGAGACTATTGCAGCTTTGTGGGTGTAACATTTATTGACAATTTTGATACCTTCTGGAAACAAAGATCGTATTTTAAGGAGGATGGTATCCACCCAAATCACGTGGGTTCCTGGATCCTTTCACAGCATTATAAGGCTGCATGAGACAATGACTTATCAATGGCCTAGCGCATTTATTCCCTACCATTGTGTCGCTGAGTCGTAATAATGCTTCAGCAAATGTACATTATCCCAGGGGCGTTGGAAGACACAATGTAAGTAACCTAATGTATGACCCTATTACTGCCCTGAATGCCTCTGCTGATCCCACAGCTATTGTATGCAGTTGTCATGTGCCTATGAACCAGAGTGATACTGTTTAGCACTGAGGCGGTGTGCCCTAGCAGGAAGTCCATTGTGTGCAGCTCACCCTGCACTAACATAAATAACATGAGCATGTCAACATCTGCTAAGTTTCCCAGTAAAGCAATAAAACAATGAAGAATCCCAGAAAAGTGCAACAAATAGTCCACATTAACATCAGTATGTAGCTTAAGAAACAAGATTCATGAAATCAATAATTTGCTCGGAACAGATGACATTCCTATTCTGACAATCTCTGAAACTCACTTAGATAATACATTTAATGATACAGTGGTAGCAATACATGGTTATAAGTTGTACAGAAAAAAACGGAAATGCCAAAAGGTGGAGGTGTTGCCATTTATATTCAGAAACAGATTCCTGTAAAGCTTTGAGAAGATATCATGTTAAATACTGAAGTTACATGGCTACAGGTTTCTGCCTCACCTAAAGCCCATTCTGGTGGGAAGCTGCTATAGACCACCATGTGCTAACAGTCATTCTCTGGATAACGTGTGAAATGCTTGATCATGTATGTGATCTTGTGTCAACAAAGGTGTATTTTCTGGGTGATTTAAATATTGACTGGCTTTCATCAGGCTGCCCACTCAAGAGAAAGCTTCAAACTGTAACTAGTGCCTGCAACCTGGTTCAGGTTATCAGTCAACCTACCAGGGTAGTTACAAACATCACAGGAATGAAATCATCAACGCATATTGATCACATCTTTACTAATGCTGCAGACATTTGCTTTAACCCTTTGACACGTACCAACAAATGGGTGTGATCATTCTATAGTGGTCCCTGTAGCGTACACTCAAACCGGTGTGATTAGAACGCTTATTTAGAACGTCCAGTTTCGATTGATGCAACAGTCAGCGTTTGAGCTGCCCACACTGTTTTTTTACAGACACATTTTGCACAAACACAATCCTTACAAAGTTATGTCCTGAATGTGACCAGTTTATTTTTGGATGCAATGTTCAGACAGCATAACACAATCATACAAAACGTAAAATATAGGCTACATTAGTCCTAGCGCTAACTAAGGAAAGATTGATTTAGCTAACTCTCGGCTGACAGAAACCATTTACAATTCATCACATCACCATTGATCAAAATAATTGAGTAAATCACTTTCAAAAACTGTGAAGTAATCCGACGATGGCTAGTTTATACACGCCACCATGTTTATTTTTTTGCGTCAACCAAAGTTAAGAAGAAGAGACAAGATGAGTTTGGTCTGTTTGCAGTATGCATCTTCTACGATCATTCACTTCCCTTCATTCACTTCCAGAAGTTTACTTGAAAGCTGAATGAACCACTCTTCACCTCATTATAACATCTTTGGTCTGACAGACATTTACGTGACACCCAGAATCCAATGTATAATATCAACAAACATGGTGCCACACATAGCTGGCAAATAGCTTAGCATTAGCTCATCATAATCAGTAGAACCTTCAAAAAAGTATTTTACACATCATAGGTGTCCATTGCAATCCAAACAATAATCGTAAAGCATTATTTGTCACCAGTACTTGAAAATATGTTAATAAAACTGTAAATACATTATGCTCCATGCATACATACAGTATGCTACAGTAGAAACGACAACACGGTACAAAGAAAATAAGGCACTAACTTTGATAGGAATGCACACATGTCCATAGTTATTACTTATAAGGAAAGCAGCCAGAAAAGGTGCCAGTTCATGCAAGACTGCGCAAATGTCTGCATACTTGATCTGCGGAAACACTGGGGTTTTTGAAAAGGAAAATATATTTTCATGCTTAGTAGTCTGCTGTTCAGTCTCTGGAAACCATTACTCTCTCTCTCACTTTACGTGGGCTATTGAGGATGTGGTAAGTGGTCAAATATTAATTTGAATCAACTGTAAAGAGGATTGGAAGGAGGGGGAGAGAGGGGTGTTGATGGGAATCAAGGAGATATCCTTGTATAGTAACAGTCTGCTAAATTGGATCTTCCTCGCTTTCTGGGCTCAAGTGGATGTCTGGCTCTCGTACCAGGATTCCTAAGGAGTGCCAGCTACGCAGATAACTCTCTGGTTTAAGCCCTTATCAAGAATTTAAGCTTTCTGCCAATATCAGATATGTCTATGTCCTGGGAAATGTTCTTGTTACTTACAACCTCATGCTAATCGCATTAGCCTACGTTAGCTCAACCGTCCCGCAGGGGACCCACCGATCCTGATGAAGTTTTAATCAATTTAAGAATATTATATGTTTTATATAATCCTAGGCTAATCCAGTGTATTTTATGAAACCTCTCAAAGAGACTGAACAGCAGACTACTCACCAGGCATGTCTTTAAGGGTCCTCTGTAGCTAAGTTGGTAGTGCATGGTGCGTGCAACTCCAGGATTGCGGGTTCGATTCCCAGGACCACCCTTTTGTATAATGTATGAATGCATGCCTGTGTCGCTTTGGATAAAAGCATCTTCTAAATGGCATATATTATTGTATAAGGTCTTGGAAGGAACCTTTAGAGACAAAGCTCCCAGCGCCACCATGCAGCTAGCTAGGACTTTGCCCAAGGCGCAGATATCCTCGCTATTCAAATCAGGCATGCACAGGATATATACCAATTCCCTGGGATTTGGGCTTTCAGAGGAGGACAGAATTATTAGATATTACTTTTATATCTCATCGCTAATGCCTCACAGCTGTATGGCTGTATATCTGAGGGACAATCTTGCTGACCGGGCATAACTACTAAGCAGTAGCCTTCCTATCCTTACGCCTGAGAACAGTGCACAGTCAGGTAAGCATAACACCATGTCAGGGGATAAGTCAGTTAACCGGGGTGTATTCAGTGAGGCGAAACATTCAGAACCTTGCAGATACAAATGTGATGAATACAGCTGGCGTGATGCCCAATTCTTGAAGACAGAAGATAGAAATACATTTTGTGGAACAGAAACTATCTGAATGTTTTGTTGTAATGTTGCACCTTTCTGAATAGACCCCAGATCCTGACCAATGTCAATGTCCCACGTTGGACTTGTTGGCCCCGTTCCAAGCTGACTACAACAGAGATGCATGCCAGATCTCACAACGCATGGATAGGTGTTTAAGACATCAACTATGAAATACTGTAGCAATATGATGCCTGACTGCACAGTCGTTACATGATGTGGCACCCAACCATTGAATAACGTCTGGTACGCAACTTTTATCTGCTCGGATGTCGAAAATGTCCTCTGCAATGACTTTTCCATCTGCAAATATAAGCACCGTTATACACTGAATAAATATATAAACGCAACATGCAACAATTTCAAAGGTTTTATTGCGTTACAGTTCATATAAGGAAATCAGTCAATTGAAATAAATTCATTCGGCCCTAATATATGGATTTCACATGACTGGGCAGGGGCACAGCCATGGGTGAACCTGAAAGGGCATCGTTTATTTCAGCTCATGAAACATGGGACCAGACCTTCACATGTTTTGTTTATATCTTTGTTAAAAAAAATTAACCTTTATTTAACCAGGTAGGCTAGTTGAGAACAAGTTCTCATTTACAACTGCGACCTGGCCAAGATAAAGCATAGCAGTGTGAACAGACAACAACACAGAGTTACACATGGAGTAAACAATAAACAAGTCAATAACACAGTAGGGGGAAAAAATAGTCTATATACATTGTGTGCAAAATGCATGAGGAGGTAGGCAATAAATAGGCCATAGGAGCGAATAATTACAATTTAGCAGATTAACACTGGAGTGATAAATCATCAGATGATCATGTGCAAGTAGAGATACTGGTGTGCAAAAGAGCAGAAAAGTAAATAAATAAAAACAGTAAGGGGATGAGGTAGGTAAATTGGGTGGGCTGTTTACAGGTGGACTATGTACAGCTGCAGCGATCGGTTAGCAGCAAAGACCAATAGCAAAGACCAGCAGCAAAGACAAATATCAGTCTGCGTCTCATGTTCTAGTGCTAACTGGATTAGGGAGGAAATGAATAAGACATTATTATGTTTGAAATTTGCAATTCTAGTTGCCAAGGACCTTGCTGTCATTCTGTATTAGAGAGTTTGGGGTTTTGAATCGTGTGTGCCCTCCTGTGTAGCGCAAGTCTGTTTTAATTGGATTTGACTGAGTTTGTGGCTGGATTGGTTGCATTGCATTGCTGTTATTATTTGCTGATGGTAGACCCAACAGAGCAGGGGTGACACTGAATTAAAGATGGCTGCCTAGCCTTTTTGTTTTCTCCGACTTTTGTACAACACATTTTTTTCTCATCCTCTCTATCGCTGATTTGGCCTTGTTTTTCATAAATTCTCATTAAGAAATGCTAGCGGCCATGACAGGAGGCAAACAAGAACAGTGCTAGCCAGTTTGAGTTTAAACATTATTGAAAGAATGCTGGCAACATGCATCAAACATTTTGTCAGGTTTGCTTGATTATGAGCTAACGTCAGCTAGCAGGGATAAAACCTGTCTTCAGGTGCAATGTTAGCTATGCAAATCTTCCTCTCACATTACACATTAGGGAGAGGCTATGTATTTTTTCATTTCACATGTCAGCCTAGGAACAGTGGGTTAAATGCCTCGTTCGGAGGCAGAACGACAGATTTTTATTCTGCCAGCTCTGGGATTTGATCTAGCAACCTTTCGCTTACTGGCCCAACGCTCTAACCACTGCCGTATTTAGCTAGTTACACAGTATCATAGTGTCATAGCCTATCAACTAATGACATGTAGCTACTATAGCTAGCAAACGTACCTAGCTAGCTATAAACCAAATGTATCGACTTACCAACAATACACCAGTCTCAGGTTTGACAGTTGACAGCCCAAGTAGAAGCTAGTTGGATTTAATCCATATCCTGTCCATTTGCTCAAGATTGGTAGCGCTTTCCTGCAGTCATATGACCTAGTGGCCTCATGGGTGGAATGTTATTAGTATTTTTTATAATTTCATAATTAAAAACATTATTTAAAAAACCTGCTGAAAATGTGCGTTTCTATGTCAAGTGATTTTGTTATATCTCAGTCTTCTCTGATGTATATAAAGCGTAATATTGGGATGCAAACTCAAAATGGAATATATTTAAACTATATCTGACATGGTACAGGTGTCTTCTTTTTTTAAGCCCATAACCATGTGTGAGGTGTATACTTTTATTTGAAAGTAGATTTTTTCCCCCAAGTAACCCTGTGACCCTGATTTAGCCCACTGCAGTAAAAAAAAAAAACGTTTTTATGGAAGCACATTTTCTCTAGAGTAGCTATTTCCCTAGCAAGGGCAAGTACTAACCACTGTCTGGGGAAGACGTTCCAGTGGGCGAGTTCATTTTGCGTGACACGATTCCATTGGTCCTCCTAAGGAGAGGTCTCCGCTGGCCATGCAAAACTCGCCCAGTCTTTTCCCAGAAAACACAGTGCCACAACGTGTTAATAGGCAAAAGGGGGCATGAATTGTTGACCTAATTGTAATCCAAACCAAACCTTAATTTACCAGTTGTGACGCACCGTTTTAGACGAGACTGACTTTATGACCTAAAGTATCCTATTTATACTTTGTAGTCAATTTTGGCACTAGAATAAATGTTTCTGATTCATATCGATGCCACATATGCCGTTTTCAAAGGAATTTGTTGTTTTTTAGGGGCAGTCGTTCTTTAAAGAGCAATGTAAAAGAAAAGTCTCACAATCCATGTTTGCTAATATATTATGGAAAGACAGTATTTTTCCATAATCTACAAACAGTACTTGTTTGCAAACCTTGGCAACAACTGCATTAAGTTCCGGCATCTACTGTATACAGTGTGATAGCATTTGTGATGTGACAGCTATTTCTCATTTTCCATGTTTACACATTACTCATCTTCCATTTCATTAAACCAATACAACTTTTGATAGATGTCGTTCATGTACACATTCAGTGTCAATATAATGTCCAGAGACTTGCTGAACATAAAGCACGTTGTCTCCCTTCTGTTGGTTTCATGTGGTTAGAATGGCGCAGGAGGGGATTGTTGCTGTTTAATGGGCTCCTAACCAACCGTGCTATTTTGTTAGTTTTTTTGCTTTGTTTGCAACTTATTTTGTACATAATGTTGCTGCTACCATCTCTTATGACCGAAAATAGCTTCTGGACATCAGAACAGCGATTACTCACCTTGAACGGGATGAATCATTTTTCTTTAATGAGTTTGGATGAGAGGGATTTACTCCAGAAACCCGACAAGGCCCTCATCCCCGTCATTCGTCAGGAGAAAAAGATGGAGGTATCGCGGAAGGAGGTCGTGGTGCCTTGTAAGGATCCGGCGACAATTGGCTAATCTGCCTTTACCGTTGGTACTATTGGCAAACGCGCAATCATTGAATAATAAAATGGACGAACTACAAGCACATATATCCTACCAACGGGACATTAAAAACTGTAATATCTTATGTTTCACCGAGTCGTGGCTGAACGACGACATGAAAAACATACAGCTGGCGGGTTATACACTGTATCGGCAGGATAGAACAGCAGCCTCTGGTAAGACAAGGGGTGGCGGTCTATGTATATAACAGCTGGTGCACAATATCTAAGGAAGACTTGAGGTTTTGCCCGCCTGAGGTAGAGTATCTCATACCAAGAGACTTTTCATCTATATTATTCGTAGCTGTCTATTTACCACCACAAACCGATGCTGGCATAGGACTGCACTCAATGAGCTGTATACAGCCATAAGAAACAGGAAAACTCATCCAGAGGTGGCCGGGGACTTTAATGCAGGGAAACTTCAATCCGTTTTACCTCATTTCTAACAGCATGTTAAATGTGCAACCAGAGGGAAAAATCTAGACCACCTTTACTCCACACACAGAGATGCATATAAAGCTCTCCCTCGCCCTCCATTTGGCAAATCTGACCATAATTCTATCCTCCTGATTCCTGCTTACAAGCAAAAACTAAAGCAGGAAGCACCAGTGACTTGGACAATAAAAAAGTGGTCAGATGAAGCAGATGCTAAGCTACAGGACTGTTTTGCTAGCACAGACTGGAATATGTTCCGGGAGTCTTCCGATGGCATTGAGGAGTACACCACATCAGTCACTGGCCTCATCAATAAGTGAATCGATCACGTCATCCCCACAGTGACTGTACGTACATACCCCAACCAGAAGTCATGGATTACAGGCAATATCCACACTGAGCTAAAGGGTAGAGCTGCCACTTTCAACGATACAGGACTAAGATCGAATCGTACCACACCGGCTCCGACGCTCATCGGATGTGGCAGCTTCGAGGCAAGTAACCTGAAACATGCATGAGAGCATCAGCCGGATGACTGTGTGATCCCACTCTCTGTATCCAGGTCAACATTCGCAAGGCCGCAGGGCCAGACGGATTACCAGGACGTGTACTTCGAACATGCTCTGACCAACTGGCAACTGTCTTCACTGACATTTTCAACCTCTCCCTGTTTGAGTCTGTAATACCAACATGTTTCAAGCAAACCACCATAGTCCCTGTGCCCAAGAACACTAAGGTAACCTGCCTAAATGACTACCAACCCCTAGCACTCACGTCTGTAGCCATGAAGTGCTTTGAAAGGCTGGTCATGGCTCACATCAACACCATTATCCCAGAAACTCTAGACCCACTCCAATTTGCATTCCGCCGACAGATCCACAGATGATGCAATCTCTATTGCACTCCACACTGCCCTTTCACACCTGGACAAAAGGAACACTATGTGAGAATGCTATTCATTGACTACATGACTGCATGGCCAGGCACGACTCCAACACCATCATTAAGTTTGCCGATGACACAACAGTGGTAGGCCTGATCACCGACAACGGCGAGACAGCCTATAGGGAGGAGGTCAGAGACCTGGCCGTGTGGTGCCAGGACAACAACCTCTCCCTCAAAGTGATCAAGACAAAGGAGATTATTTTGGACTACAGAAAATGGAGGACCGAGCACGCCCCCATTCTCATTGACGGGGCTGAAGTGGAGCAGGTCAAGAGATTCAAGTTCCTTGGTGTCCACATCACCAACAAACTAACATGGTCCAAGCACATCAATACAGCCGTGAAGAGGGCACGACAAAACCTATTCCCCGTCAGGAAACTAAAAAGATTTGGCATGGTTCCTCAGATCCTCAAAATGTTTTACAGCTGCACCATCGAGAGCATCCTGACTGGTTGCATCACTGCCTAGTATGGCAACTGCTCGGCATCTGACCACATGGCACTACAGAGGGTAGTGCATATGGCCCAGTACACCACTGGGGCCAAGCTTCGTGCCATCTAAGATGTCTATACCAGGCGGTGTCAGAGGAAGGCCCTAAATATTGTCAAAGACTCCAGCCACCCTAGTCATAGACTCTTCTCTCTGCTACCGCATGGCAAGCAGTACCGGAGTGCCAAGTGTATGTCCAAGAGGATTCTAATCAGCTTCTACCCCCAAACCATAAGAGTCCTGAAAAGCTAATCAAATGGCTACCCAGACTATTTGCATTGACCCACTCTTTTGCTGCTGCTACTCTGTTTATTATCTATGCATAGAGTTATTAAAGTGACTATCTACATGTACATATTACATCAATTACCCCGATTAACCAGTGTCCCCGCACATTGACTCTGTACCGGTACCGGTATATAGCCTCGCTATTGTTATTTTACTGCTGCTCTTTAATTATTTGTTACTTTTTCACCTGTCCTTGTGATTGTCTCCACCCCCTCCAGGTGTCTCTGATTTTCCCCAGTGTATTTATCCCTGTGTTTCCTGTCTCTCTGTGCCAGTTTGTCTCGTAGGTTCAGTCAACCAGCATTTTCCCGTTCTCCTGCTTTTTGCATTCTCTTTTTTCTAGTCCTCCCGGTTTTGACCCTTGCCTGTTTCTGGACTTTGTACCCGCCTGCCTGACTATTCTGCCTCCCTTGACCACGAGCCTGTCTGCCACTCTGTACCTCCTGGACTCTGCTCTGGTTTTGACCTTTTGCCTGTTCACGACCATTCTCTTGCCTACCCCTTTGGATTATTAAACATTGTAAGACTCCAACCATCTGCCTCCTGTGTCAGCATCTGGGCATCTGGGTCTCGCCTTGTGCCTTAATAACCATTTGTTAAGCCTTCTATTTATCAAGTAATAACTCACTGAAATGGTTCAGTTGAGTGGTATATTTAAGCAATAAGGCCTGAGGGGGAGTGGTATATGGCCAATATACAGTACCACGGCTACGGACTGGGCTGTTCTTATGTACGATGCAAAGCGGCGTGCCTGGATACAGCCCTTAGCCGTGGTATATTGGGCATATACCACAAACCCCGCCTTATTGCTATTGTAAACTTGTTACCAACGTAATTAGAGCAGTAAAAATAAATGTTTTGTCATACCTGTGGTATATGGTCTGATATACCACGGCTGACTGCCAATCAGCATTGAGAGCTCGAACCACCCAGTTTATAATATAATTGATATAATCTTTGTCTTAATTACAATTTAAATATAGGGTCTAAGCATTGTTGAACCACATAACATCTGTCTCTAGTTTATCTCTTGATTATAACTAGGCCCAAAACTTTCTCTATTATATGTTCTACCCTTTTTCTGAGGGGGTGGAACAAATAAATTGGTAGTTGTGTCAATGACAAACAACCAATGTTGTCAGTAAGGGGTATAATAGGTCTGCCTCTAGGAGTCAGATCCAGGAATGTTTTTTATGTTATAATATCAGGGTTCAGATGGACTTGCAAACTGTATTGTTAGGGGATCTGAAAAAACACAATCAGTCAATGGGAAATATCATTATACTTTTGGTTAAACTATTTATTTTTAGGGCAATATCGGTAGACATTTTACAAATAGAGAAGCTCAGGACTCTCGTAAAACATCATAGCAAAATGGCATTATACTGGGAAAGGGCGGCAGGTAACCTAGCGGTTAAGTGCGGTGGACCAGTTACCGAAAGGTCGCTGGTTTGAATCTCCGACCCAACTTGGTGAAAAATCTGTCGATGTGCCCTAATTGCTCCTGTAAGTCACTCTGGAGAAGAGCGTCTGCTAGATAACTCAAATGTAAAGATGGGTTCATCTGAAGACATTGCAGGGTTGGAGTTAAGATCAGAATGAATGGTGGATTGGCTGGGTGAAAATCCAGCTAATGAAGAAAGAGGAAATTAAGAATATATGTATAAATATTTAACTACAGATGTAAGTAGCAATATAAGTATCGTTGTCCATTAGTTTACTCCAATTAGGGTAGGGATGGTAGGGTAGGGGGGAAAAATATATAGTATAGAAAATAAAAAATAAGGATTAGAAATGATTTACAAAATGTAATTGATAGAACCAACAATCTATCTGCAGTATTAAAGCTGATCCAGCAGATCTGCCTCTCTGTTTTATAATGGTGGAGGTTAATTACCTTGTAAGAGCAAGGTTTCCAGCTGGATGTATTATTAGGTCCTTGAGATAAAGGAAAATGTGAGTTTCTTACATGTCCCATGTTAGAATTCCGTACATGCCATAATGCATAACAAACTTTTGTGTCAGGCTCTACTAACTCAAAGTCAAGTCCAGGTAAGGTACCGTATCAATAAGCATGCTCTGTCTAATTACTGACAAATACTATTGGATTAGTACGCCTCATGTACCGAGATCCATGTATAGCTAAAATGGCCGCAATTCTTGTAAATACTTTCTGCAATCCACTATAATGCTGTCAAAGACAAAGACAAGGGAACCAGTTTCAACGAGCTCATATTTCAAATGACTCTCATTCAGCCCTCCAAAATAACAAGAAAACATCCTTTTTAACCTTCTACTTGTCTACCTCTGATGCAGCATACAGTATTCCTAGTTCTCTCTTCTTACCTGCTGGCTCATAAAGTGGTTAGTGGTTGACATTTGATATGTAGGGGTTTAGTTATGGCAGAGATTCAGACTTTCCCCAGGTTGGAAAACCCACAAAACCACCACTTATGCTTCCATCCCAAACCGAGAACTCCCATGAAGCCAGTTCTGAATGAATTGCCTTTATGCAGACTGACACTTAGCTTACAAATAAAAGCTAAAATGATCTTTTTCACATTGGGCTCCATTTTTGGCTGGCACTAAGGAGGCACAAGTGTCAAACTTACGTGTAAAAACTAGCACACTGGCCTTTTCCAGCCCTAACGGCAGGTTCAGCATACATTTTGAGAGCTGAAGCGCAGTGCCCATGGAAGGAGAGATGTGCCTTTTGTGTCTGTGAATCTCGTATTTACAAACATAAAGAAACGATTGGGTTTCCTCCATTTCGAAGCCTACCCTCCCCTTAATCAAGGCTGGTTTAGCAGCATTGTAAAGGTGAATCTTTTTATCCTGACCATTAGCCAAAAGTACTCTATGAATAAAGGGATTTTAAATGGTCTACAGAGTGCTTCGAAATATTTGAGGTTTTTGCCCTCATTCTTTTTCATTATTTACAATTCACATATCTGCATTTGCAAATGCTATGCGCAAAGACAATTTAGGCCTATGTGTGCACACTGTGCCATGCTACGAGAGAAGCGATTTACGATATCATGCTCCTGACCTGATCCTATTTCGAAATAGAGTTTCTGAGTGCATCAGATATACTATATTCTCTTGAAATTTGAGTGGGAATTTCCCATGGGAGTGAGTGGATTCCTGCACACTCCCACGCATCCCGAAAACTTGTGTGATAAAGGGATTTCTTGGATAGTAAATTATTGACTATGTCACACCCTGATTTGTTTCACCTGTCTTTGTGATTGTCTCCACTCCCCTCCAGGTGTCACCCATCTTCCCAATTATCCCCTGTGTATTTATACCTGTGTTCTCTGTTGCCCGTTCGTTTTGTTTCGTCAAGCCTACAAGCATTTTTTCCTCTGTTCCTGTCTCTTGATTGTTCCTGTTTTCTAGTTTTCCAGGTTTTGACCTTTTCTGCCTGCCCTGACCCTGACCCTGAGCCTGCCTGCCGTCCTGTACCTTTGCCCCAACCATCTGGATTACTGACCCATGCCTGGCCTAGACCTGCCTTTTGCCTGCCTCTGTTGGATTATTAAATTGTTGTTAATTCGACGTTTTCTGCATCTGGGTCTTACCTGAAACGTGATAGACTATGCATTAACAACTTTGTGGAAATATCCAGACTGTGCACATCACGGCTGCAGGCCTCTACTTCTTCATGTGTTGAAAGAGAAGCCCTGTGAAAAGAAGCCAACTCTCCGTGTCCTTATATATTCTGTTTTTAGGTTTTCTGATCATTCTGATGTATAATTTAAGTGTTTTTACAGAGTGAAAATTTCGATTTTACCATTTATGAGTGTAGCCAAGCTAAGCTTGCTAACTTTGTATGTAAGTTAATGAGAACAAGATACCCAAAATAGACAATGAGAATGAGTGACCCAAAATAGACACTCTGGCTTTATTTTTTAATTTATTTTTCTTAATTTGGTTTGGTTTTTAACCTTATGGCCTACAACAAGTCACAGTAAAACATGATTTTTTAAAAACATTTTTGTTTTGTATACAATCTACATTAACAATCTAAATGGACCAAAAAGAGACAATAGAAAAAACTGTTAATGGCAATGTGAGAAAATTATGTTAACTAGTCTGGCCCTAATTTAGGTTAAATATTTTTTTTTTAATGTAAGTCAGGGTGGGATCAGCCCGTGGCGGCTTCCCGCATGTGCGATTCATTTGCAGTCTGGACTCGGAGGGTTAAACATCTCCTGCTCTGACTGCAGCGCGAGGACACCCCGTGCTTTGGGACGGGGGTGTGGCCCACGGCAGCACCCGCTGCTCATTGAGAAGAGTAAGAACGATACGTGCTTTCATGTTAAAGTCTCCAAAAGTCTCCAATAACACCAGAAAGTCGCTAGATTTGTCGCTAGTGGCTTTTTTGAACATTTGTCGCTAGAGGGGTCTGAATATTCGCTAAATATAGTGACAAAGTCGCTAAGTTGGCAACACTGACTCTTAATTGGTTGTGCATCCTGCTGGAAGTATACATTGTCGACCCGGAAGATGGTCAATCCATATAGGGCTTTCAGTCTCAAATGGCTGTAATCCTCAGTAAAGGGAAGTGTGATTTGCAAGTGGAGCTTGGCAAAAGGGGCATGAATTGTTGACATAATTGTCATCCAAACCAAACCTTTATTTACTTGTTGTGACAAACACAGGTTCCAAACTCTGTTTTAGACGAGACTGACTTTATGACCAAAACTATCATATTTACCTTTTGCTGTCAATTTGACACTAGACTAAATGTTCCTGACTCATATCGGTCTCACCTAGACCGTTTTCAAATCGATTAGGTGGTTTTTAGGGGCAGTCGCTCTTTAAAATAGAGCCCATTATGTAATTTCCCATTACATACAATGGATGGGGAATATCTTCTGTTTGCCTTTTATTGTTACAAGAAGGCATGGCTTTGATGTTGGGGTAATTTTTCCAACATATGGTCTTCCTTATTAAAAGGAAGCAATAAAGCTTCGGTATTCATCTGCAAAGTGATATCATTTTAGCCTTTAGGCTAGTCATGTTCCTCTATGAGATGGCTCACACTAGAATAAGGAGCCAGTAAATCATTTGTCATTTGTTTCCCGGGGCCAGGTTTGCAGCTTATGTTAAAGATGGGTAACCACATATAACCACAGATGTGAGCGCAAAACAGCCAAAGGCAGGGAAAGAGAGCTTTTGTTATTTTAAATTTTTTTTGTTTGTTTCTGCACCCTGCCCCTCAGGCTTCATATAAAGTCTTTATAGATACCAGCACACCTTCATTACTTTGGATAGCCAAAGGATACACATGCCTTGATCCATCACTGAACATATTAGGGGATAGGAAAGGGACTGATTGCAGGCTTACCGTACCAATTGGGCCATAATCTTCAACTCCCGGTACTGGTATAGAATAATCTATTCACTCTCCGTCCTTTCATAAATCAGTTTGTCCCTCCATTTGTTTGTTCCTATGTCCATTCTTCTGTCTTTATGTCCGTCTGTCCGTCCACTACAGCCTATCTGTTAGGGCTGCACGATTTGGACAAAATATCTAATTGTGATTATTATATTTTTTTTGTCCAAATATTGCAATTATGAAATGCAATTTTTTTAAGACTTGGGTGAAAACTTGGTAATTCCATCAAACATGTTTAAAACAGGTGTCAGGGTATAGAACATAACATCTAAAATGAGATCATATGAATGAATACATACTGTGCTAACTGAATACAAAACCAAATGAAACAAATCTCTTCCAACATTGTTATAGGCTACATATGATAATAGATAAGATTATTACACCTACATATTAACTAACAAACATTTTTAACATGAGCATCAAAATATAGTTTGCTTTAAACACAGCACTAATTCATTAATGACATTCAGTTTCTATTTCCTATTTTACCATTGAGTTCTTTGATAACCTAAATTAATGATGTATTCAGGCACCATAGGCTGTAGATGGAATAGGAAGCTTTTGATTGGGTAATTATGTATAAGTAGGCTCAATCATTGTTATAATTGAAATTAAGTCAAAGTGCCTTAAACATGTAATAACTTAGCCTACTGTTTGCAAGGTGCAGCGTGTGTCCAAAACAGTCTAGTCCAGTCATTGAACGTGATGGCCACTACCACGTTTCTGTCGTTATCGTTATGCACACTTGCTGCACCTCGCAGGCCCCAGACAGCTAAAGCTTCTCTCAAGCACAGAGCGATGTCTTCTCCCGTGTGATCTCCAGGGAAGTACCCTATGATGTTTGTAAGCACCGACCTTTCAGTTGAAACTCATCATCCATAAGGTTTACATTTACATTTACATTTAAGTCATTTAGCAGACGCTCTTATCCAGAGCGACTTACAAATTGGAAAGTTCATACATATTCATCCTGGTCCCCCCGTGGGGAATGAACCCACAACCCTGGCGTTGGAAGCGCCATGCTCTACCAACTGAGCCACAAACTAAGGGGCTCAGTTCTATTAGACCAAAGGTCTGTTGTAGTAAGGGATTGGCACCAAAACAATGTTCTCGTTAGCACTAGCAGCACTCATGTTTCCGACACCGTGAAGCTCTTTCTCTCCTCCTCACTAACGTCTAACTGCTCGCTCTAAGCGGGGACGATGGTGATTGGCCAGTATGTGCATGTCATGCAGAGAGTGAGAGCCCGCTTGTGATTGGTCAGCATCCTCTTTGCACGTAGAGAGTGAATTAACAGAGAGTCTAGCGCATCTCATTGAAGGAGGTACCGTAGTCTAGTTTTTGGGGTATTAACAAAGTCTCAAAGAAAGGAGAGAAATGCAGCCTCTTGCAATATGAATATTGCACATGTCAATATTGCAATTTAGGTCTGAATTCGAATAATCGTGATGCCCTACAATCTGCCAAGCTATGCATCAGCTCCTGTTTGTTTATCTGTCAATCAATCCATCCTTTCGCAGGGAACTAAAGACTCAGCAAGGGAAGAAAGACACCAAGAGAGAGCTGCTGGGCACTGGGACCAGCCTGACAGAGTCCCACTGCATCTGCTGGCAGCCCGTTAAATTCCTGGTGAACAACAAGCGCCAGTGTCTGGAATGCCAGCTGTGCGCCTGTAAGGCCTGAAGCTGCTACAACACGAAGGAGCGCTGCTGGGTGTGCGACCCCTGCTGCGTGGAGAATGTAACGCATATCTTACATCTTGACAATGTACACGTTCTACTTCTAATTCCTACTTGAGGTATGAAGTTAAGTAGATAGTTCCTTTCATCCACCCCTCTGATAAATCTCCCACACACTTTGCCAGATGCATTTCACAAACTCCACATATCATACTGTGTGTGATCATGATCCAAGCACTGAAATATTGACTTTTACTCTGCACAAAGCCAGATCCTTCAGATTTAAACCGTGGTAGGCTACTGTACTTTACAGTGTTTATCTACAGGTAACTGGCAAAATAAAGGAAACACTAACATAAAGTGTCTTAATAGAGCATTATGCCATCACAACCCACCAGAACAGCTTCAATGAGCCTTGGCATAGATTCTACAAGTGTCTGGAACTCTATTGGAGGGATGCGACACCATTCTTCCATGAGAAATTCCATAATTTGGTGTTTTGTTGATGCTGGTGGAAAATGCTCCAGAATCTCCCATAAGTGTTCAATTGGGTTAAGATCTGGTGACAGACAGACAGACAGACACAAACTCACCGTTTAAATGACCTATGCTCTTTTGAGATCCCTTTTTTCAAAGTCACTGAGATCTCTTCTATCCATGGTAGCCAAAATAATGGGCAACTGGGCATTTTTATACATGACCCTAAGTACGATGGGATGTTAATTGCTTAATTAACTCAGGAACCACACCTGTGGAGAGCACCTGCTTTCAATATACTTTGTATCTCTTATTTACTCAAGTGTTTCCTTTATTTTGGCAGTTACATGTATGTACAGTATCTATTGATGTGTCTATTTGCGGTGTTGGGATTAATTACAGTTAACAAAAGTAATATGTTACTTTCCACCCAAAGTAATATTGTAAAGTAACGCGTTATATTACTTTGCATTACTTTCATTTTTTTTTTTATAAAACAATCTCACCCATTTGTTTGACTGTCAGAGGGAACGCGCGCTCTACCAAAGATAGCTACTTACTAACTCAGGGTAGATCATTAGTTTCTCCTTTTACCTGTGGCGCTGCTTTCCTGTGCAAAGTGCTGCGATATATTTGGGCTGCCATATATAGCCATGTGTACTGTAAGCAAGTGGTCACCAACTTGTTCTGAGTCAAGATCACTTTCTGAGTCTAAATGCAAGCCAAGATCTACCACTCAGATCTTTTTTAACATGACTTTAAAAAATGTAAGCCTATGCAACATTAACCCATTACAAACAGTTCTGTAGCAATGAGGTTTGTGCAGTAGGCTATAGGCCCAATACATTATCACTGCATGTTGGCTTGAATGCTTGAATTGCCCTGCCAGTGTTGTTCTTCTCAGACCATTTTGAAATTATATTTATAAATATATATGGTCACAGTGGTAATAGATAATGTATTGTATTACTTGTGAGGCACAGCTGAGTGAGCATAATAATTGCAAAAAATGTTTTTACTGACTGTACTGGATTTGATGGTCAGTCTGAGGGGAGGGAAGAAGCAGCGGTGAGGCTGCCTCAACTGACTCACCATCCCTCTGCTGAGAAAAGGGGACACGGGCCTCCTGAGTGGGGCTGTAGTCTAAGGCACTTCACCGATTTGGACTATTTTGTATGTCCATTACATGAAATCCCCCAAAAATCTATTTAAATGACAGGTTGTAATGCAACAAAATAGGAAAAACGCTATGGGGGATGAATACTTTTGCAAGGCACTGTATGATATACCATTTTCTGAGTCTCTGCTTTTATCCAATGTAAAAAAAATACAATTTCAAATGTTGCTACATAAGACTGAATCGAGCTGGTCGGTCACATATTAAATAACAAGAAACAGAATAATGATTTGATTATTCAAATGTTGTGTTTTTAAGTATCGGTTCTGGTTCAAACCATGCACCATAAGTTTTGGCCAATTAATAGTCCTGGCTTCTTGACAACACAGAAAATGATAAATGGGTCTTTTGTCATGTTTTTGATCTGCATTTGTAATCGAATAAACAGATATGGCTCATTAATCTATATGGTCCAAATCAGGATGACCCATAATTCTTTCGAAAACATTTGACCAATTTATTGAACTTACAGGCAACAAATGGTCAAATTTTTATGGTAGGAGACTATAACACAGTGTTAAGTACCTCAATGGACCGTAAGGTAATCACTCTACAAACTATCATCACCGTGCCCTTAAGGAAATCACATATATTATGGACACATTAGAAATAGTGGATATTTGGAGACTAAAAAAAACCTTACCTAGTGAGATATACATGGAGGAGACTTAATCAAGCTAGTCATCTTGACTACTTTCTTGTCTCTTTCTCTCTTGCGTCAAAGGATAAAAAAGTTTTAATAGGAGACAGAATGCGATCGGATCATTATCTAATTGTCATTCACATAACTAATAGATTTTCCACGTGGTCGGGGATATTGGAAATTTACTCAAAAAATATTGGAGGACATCTTATTTTTAACTAAGACAAACTAATTTATAACAGAAGTTTTCAAGTATAACACAGTCAATTATACATTGTTTTAGAATGACATACTGTGAGGTGAGGCAGAAAATAAGCCTAACGATGCCATTTGGCTGCTCTACGAGTGGTCTGGATCACTTGTAGATGTGCAAAGGTTTTTAGGAGCAACTTTACTAATTAAGGTACATCGTAAGGGGGTTCTAACGATGATCTTAAAGCTACGAAGGCTCTGGGAAACGAGGCCCAGGGCCATCGTTAGAACCATAGGACCTCTGATTTTGGGAAATCGTGCCATGATTTTTATGCACGGTTGTGCATCGGAGAGTTTCAAAGGAAGTGTCATATGCTATCTGTGGACAGAGCTAAGTTTTTATATCATACCTTATTATTGATGTAGCTTATAGGCTAATCACAAATGGCCAGATCCTGACATTGGCAAAACTACAAACTGTTCTCAATGGGTCATAACCACTGTAGATCATTGGTTATGACGTGCGAATTACACTGGACTGCGGCTTCCTGCACATGTGGTTATGTTGTCTAAGCTTGTAGGAACTGAAGCTTGTGGTGAGTGTTATTTTTCTCTCCCTGCTCTGCTGACAAGTATTTTTCTCTGCTCATACAGAAGTAATAAAGGCCTAGTGCACAAATTTGGTGGAAAAAATGTTTTTATTATTCTTTATACTAATTATTTTTCATTGTGATTTGTCAGGGGGTGCTGTACCACCCTCAGCACACCTACTTCCCTCGGACATGCATATGCAGATCAACAACATGAAGAACTACCCATTTATAACGGGTTTAGCCACCACACACACACCTGCAGTACACTTCTCACCTGCCCCCTTTCCCCTGCCTGCCACATACTTACTCAAACACCTGAGATTTAAGGACGATTTAGGTCTGTATTTACAGTGTCTCAGAGTAGCATTGCTGATCAAGGATTACTGATCAGGTCCCACTTGACCATGTAATCAGCAGACGCAACTGCTATTTCAGCAGTGTTCAGCACTGAGGAGTGGTCCCCTGATTGAGTAATCATTATAGGAAAACAATTTTTTATACATTATTGTGGAGATTATTTCTCTTTATATTGAATTGTTGTGTCCATGTATTACATTTTATTATAGGGAATGTCATGGAACGTAGACTGTATATCATGTTGTACAAGATGTGCAACCAGTGTCTTTTTAGGAGACAAGTGCACAGGTCTCTCCCCTCTATCCTATCAAGGGACATAGACCCTGTTATCCTGATTCAGACTCAGACCTGTTTCTTGTGCCACAGTGAACAAAATATTATAATGCTCTCTCACCTATGCAGAACTAAAACGCTTCAGTATTGATCATCAGATATGTGCTTTCTTGGTTATAAACAATGATTTTGGGGGTTCTTATCAACATTTCAGAAAAAAGCTTATTTAATTAAGTTCAGTTGTATGCATAGAGTAGCTGTAAAGGTTTTCTTCCAGGGGTGAAGGAGAGGACCAAAGTGCAGCGCGGCTAGTGTTAAACATGTTTAATGAAGAACAAGTGAACACTACAAACAACTTACAAAATAACAAACGTGCAAAACCGATACAGACCTATCTGGTGCAGAACACAAACACAGAGACAGGTAACAAACACCCACAAACTCCCAACACAAAACAAGCCTCCTATATATGAGTCTCAATCAGAGACAACGACTACCATCTGCCTCTGATTGAGAACCCACACTAGGCTGACATAGAAACAGACAAACTAGACACACAACATAGAATTCCCACCCAGCTCACGTCCTGACCAACTAAACACATACAAAACAAGAGAAAACAGGTCAGGAACGTGACAGAACCCCCCCCCTCAAGGTGCGAACTCCGGGCGCACCCCTAAAAACTCAAGGGGAGGGTCTGGGTGGGCATCTGTCCGCGGTGGCGGCTCCGGCGGTGGACGAGGACACCACTCCACCATTGTCTTTGTCCCCCTCCTTAGCGTCCTTTGAGTGGCGACCCTCGCCCCCGACCATGGTCCAGGAACCTTCACTAAGGCCCCTCCTACATAGAGGAGACAGCTCAGGACAGAGAGGTAGCTCAGGACAGAGAGGTAGCTCAGGACAGAGAGGTAGCTCCGGACAGAGAGGTAGCTCCGGACAGAGGGACAACTCTGTACTAATGGCAGCTCCGGACTGGGTGGCAGCTCCGGACTGAGTGGCAGCTCCGGACTGGGTGGCAGCTCCGGACTGAGTGGCAGCTCATGACTGAGTGGCAGCTCATGACTGAGTGGCAGCTCATGACTGAGTGGCAGCTCATGACTGTAGGGCAGCTCATGACTGTAGGGCAGCTCATGACTGTAGGGCAGCTCATGACTGTAGGGCAGCTCATGACTGTAGGGCAGCTCATGACTGTAGGGCAGCTCATGACTGTAGGGCAGCTCATGACTGTAGGGCAGCTCATGACTGTAGGGCAGCTCCTGACTGGCTGGCGGCTCTGGCAGCTCCTGACTGGCTGGCGGCTCTGGCAGCTCCTGACTGGCTGGCGGCTCTGGCAGCTCCTGACTGGCTGGCGGCTCTGGCAGCTCCTGACTGGCTGGCGGCTCTGGCAGCTCCTGACTGGCTGGCGGCTCTGGCAGCTCCTGACTGGCTGGCGGCTCTGGCGGCTCCTGACTGGCTGGCGGCTCTGGCGGCTCCTGACTGGCTGGCGGCTCTGGCGGCTCCTGACTGACGGGCGGCTCTAGCGGCTCCTGACTGACGGACAGCTCTAATGGCTCGGGACAGACGGGCGGCTCTAATGGCGCTGGGCAGACGGATGGCTCAGAAGGCGCTGGGCAGACGGATGGCTCAGAAGGCGCTGGGCAGACGGATGGCTCAGAAGGCGCTGGGCAGACGGATGGCTCAGAAGGCGCTGGGCAGACGGATGGCTCCGACGGCGCTGGGGAGACGGCCAGCTCTGACGGCGTTGGGCAGACGGACAGTTCAGACGGCGTTGGGCAGACGGACAGTTCAGACGGCGTTGGGCAGACGGACAGTTCAGACGCCGCTGGGCAGACGGGCAGTTCAGGCGCCGCTGGGCAGACGGCAGACTCTGGCCGGCTGAGACGCACTATAGGCCTGATGCGTGGTGCCGGAACTGGAGGTACCGGGCTGAGGGCACGCACCTCAGGGCGAGTGCGGGGAGGAGGAACAGGGCTCTGGCGATGCACTGGAAGCCTGGTGCGTGGTGTAGGCACTGGTGGTACTGGGCTGGGGCGGGAAGGTGGCGCCGGATATACCGGACCGTGAAGGAGGACACGCGCTCTTGAGCACCGAGCCTCTCCAACCTTACCAGGTTGAATGGTCCCCGTAGCCCTGCCAGTGCGGCGAGGTGGAATAGCCCGCACTGGGCTATGCAGGCGAACCGGGGACACCACCTGTAAGGCTGGTGCCATGTACGCCGGCCCGAGGAGACGTACTGGAGGCCAGATACGTTGGGCCGGCTTCATGACATCCAGCTCGATGCCCAACCTAGCCCTCCCAGTGCGGCAAGGTGGAATAGCCCGCACTGGGCTAAGCACGCGTACTGGGGACACCGTGCGCTTTACCGCATAACACGGTGTCTGACCGGTACGACGCCCTCTCACTCCACGGTAAGCCCGGGGAGTTGGCTCAGGTATCCAACCCGGCTTCGCCACACTCCCCTTTAGCCCCCCCCCAAGAAATTTTTGGGTGAGCCTCTCGGGTTTCCAGCCACTCTGCCTTGCAAGCGCCTCATAATGCCGCCTCTCCGCTTTTGAATTCTCCAGCTCCGCTTTGGGACGGCGACACTCCTCTGGCTCTGCCCAGGGTCCCTCTCCGTCCAGAATCTCCTCCCATGTCCATTCCTCCTTGTACTGCTGCTGCTGTTGCTGCTGCCCGTTGCCACGCTGCTTGGTCCGGGTTTGGTGGGTGTTTCTGTAAAGGTTTTCTTCCAGGGGTGAAGGAGAGGACCAAAGTGCAGCGCGGCTAGTGTTAAACATGTTTAATGAAGAACAAGTGAACACTACAAACAACTTACAAAATAACAAACGTGCAAAACCGATACAGACCTATCTGGTGCAGAACACAAACACAGAGACAGGTAACAAACACCCACAAACTCCCAACACAAAACAAGCCTCCTATATATGAGTCTCAATCAGAGACAACGACTACCATCTGCCTCTGATTGAGAACCCACACTAGGCTGACATAGAAACAGACAAACTAGACACACAACATAGAATTCCCACCCAGCTCACGTCCTGACCAACTAGACACATACAAAACAAGAGAAAACAGGTCAGGAACGTGACAGAACCCCCCCCCTCAAGGTGCGAACTCCGGGCGCACCCCTAAAAACTCAAGGGGAGGGTCTGGGTGGGCATCTGTCCGCGGTGGCGGCTCCGGCGGTGGACGAGGACACCACTCCACCATTGTCTTTGTCCCCCTCCTTAGCGTCCTTTGAGTGGCGACCCTCGCCCCCGACCATGGTCCAGGAACCTTCACTAAGGCCCCTCCTACATAGAGGAGACAGCTCAGGACAGAGAGGTAGCTCAGGACAGAGAGGTAGCTCAGGACAGAGAGGTAGCTCCGGACAGAGAGGTAGCTCCGGACAGAGGGACAACTCTGTACTAATGGCAGCTCCGGACTGGGTGGCAGCTCCGGACTGAGTGGCAGCTCCGGACTGGGTGGCAGCTCCGGACTGAGTGGCAGCTCATGACTGAGTGGCAGCTCATGACTGAGTGGCAGCTCATGACTGAGTGGCAGCTCATGACTGAGTGGCAGCTCATGACTGTAGGGCAGCTCATGACTGTAGGGCAGCTCATGACTGTAGGGCAGCTCATGACTGTAGGGCAGCTCATGACTGTAGGGCAGCTCATGACTGTAGGGCAGCTCATGACTGTAGGGCAGCTCCTGACTGGCTGGCGGCTCTGGCAGCTCCTGACTGGCTGGCGGCTCTGGCAGCTCCTGACTGGCTGGCGGCTCTGGCAGCTCCTGACTGGCTGGCGGCTCTGGCACCTCCTGACTGGCTGGCGGCTCTGGCAGCTCCTGACTGGCTGGCGGCTCTGGCAGCTCCTGACTGGCTGGCGGCTCTGGCAGCTCCTGACTGGCTGGCGGCTCTGGCGGCTCCTGACTGGCTGGCGGCTCTGGCGGCTCCTGACTGACGGGCGGCTCTAGCGGCTCCTGACTGACGGACAGCTCTAATGGCTCGGGACAGACGGGCGGCTCTAATGGCGCTGGGCAGACGGATGGCTCAGAAGGCGCTGGGCAGACGGATGGCTCAGAAGGCGCTGGGCAGACGGATGGCTCAGAAGGCGCTGGGCAGACGGATGGCTCAGAAGGCGCTGGGCAGACGGATGGCTCCGACGGCGCTGGGGAGACGGCCAGCTCTGACGGCGTTGGGCAGACGGACAGTTCAGACGGCGTTGGGCAGACGGACAGTTCAGACGGCGTTGGGCAGACGGACAGTTCAGACGCTGCTGGGCAGACGGGCAGTTCAGGCGCCGCTGGGCAGACGGCAGACTCTGGCCGGCTGAGACGCACTATAGGCCTGATGCGTGGTGCCGGAACTGGAGGTACCGGGCTGAGGGCACGCACCTCAGGGCGAGTGCGGGGAGGAGGAACAGGGCTCTGGCGATGCACTGGAAGCCTGGTGCGTGGTGTAGGCACTGGTGGTACTGGGCTGGGGCGGGAAGGTGGCGCCGGATATACCGGACCGTGAAGGAGGACACGCGCTCTTGAGCACCGAGCCTCTCCAACCTTACCAGGTTGAATGGTCCCCGTAGCCCTGCCAGTGCGGCGAGGTGGAATAGCCCGCACTGGGCTATGCAGGCGAACCGGGGACACCACCTGTAAGGCTGGTGCCATGTACGCCGGCCCGAGGAGACGTACTGGAGGCCAGATACGTTGGGCCGGCTTCATGACATCCAGCTCGATGCCCAACCTAGCCCTCCCAGTGCGGCAAGGTGGAATAGCCCGCACTGGGCTAAGCACGCGTACTGGGGACACCGTGCGCTTTACCGCATAACACGGTGTCTGACCGGTACGACGCCCTCTCACTCCACGGTAAGCCCGGGGAGTTGGCTCAGGTATCCAACCCGGCTTCGCCACACTCCCCTTTAGCCCCCCCCCAAGAAATTTTTGGGTGAGCCTCTCGGGTTTCCAGCCACTCTGCCTTGCAAGCGCCTCATAATGCCGCCTCTCCGCTTTTGAATTCTCCAGCTCCGCTTTGGGACGGCGACACTCCTCTGGCTCTGCCCAGGGTCCCTCTCCGTCCAGAATCTCCTCCCATGTCCATTCCTCCTTGTACTGCTGCTGCTGTTGCTGCTGCCCGTTGCCACGCTGCTTGGTCCGGGTTTGGTGGGTGTTTCTGTAAAGGTTTTCTTCCAGGGGTGAAGGAGAGGACCAAAGTGCAGCGCGGCTAGTGTTAAACATGTTTAATGAAGAACAAGTGAACACTACAAACAACTTACAAAATAACAAACGTGCAAAACCGATACAGACCTATCTGGTGCAGAACACAAACACAGAGACAGGTAACAAACACCCACAAACTCCCAACACAAAACAAGCCTCCTATATATGAGTCTCAATCAGAGACAACGACTACCATCTGCCTCTGATTGAGAACCCACACTAGGCTGACATAGAAACAGACAAACTAGACACACAACATAGAATTCCCACCCAGCTCACGTCCTGACCAACTAAACACATACAAAACAAGAGAAAACAGGTCAGGAACGTGACAGAACCCCCCCCCTCAAGGTGCGAACTCCGGGCGCACCCCTAAAAACTCAAGGGGAGGGTCTGGGTGGGCATCTGTCCGCGGTGGCGGCTCCGGCGGTGGACGAGGACACCACTCCACCATTGTCTTTGTCCCCCTCCTTAGCGTCCTTTGAGTGGCGACCCTCGCCCCCGACCATGGTCCAGGAACCTTCACTAAGGCCCCTCCTACATAGAGGAGACAGCTCAGGACAGAGAGGTAGCTCAGGACAGAGAGGTAGCTCAGGACAGAGAGGTAGCTCCGGACAGAGAGGTAGCTCCGGACAGAGGGACAACTCTGTACTAATGGCAGCTCCGGACTGGGTGGCAGCTCCGGACTGAGTGGCAGCTCCGGACTGGGTGGCAGCTCCGGACTGAGTGGCAGCTCATGACTGAGTGGCAGCTCATGACTGAGTGGCAGCTCATGACTGAGTGGCAGCTCATGACTGTAGGGCAGCTCATGACTGTAGGGCAGCTCATGACTGTAGGGCAGCTCATGACTGTAGGGCAGCTCATGACTGTAGGGCAGCTCATGACTGTAGGGCAGCTCATGACTGTAGGGCAGCTCATGACTGGCTGGCGGCTCTGGCGGCTCCTGACTGACGGGCGGCTCTAGCGGCTCCTGACTGACGGACAGCTCTAATGGCTCGGGACAGACGGGCGGCTCTAATGGCGCTGGGCAGACGGATGGCTCAGAAGGCGCTGGGCAGACGGATGGCTCAGAAGGCGCTGGGCAGACGGATGGCTCAGAAGGCGCTGGGCAGACGGATGGCTCAGAAGGCGCTGGGCAGACGGATGGCTCCGACGGCGCTGGGGAGACGGCCAGCTCTGACGGCGTTGGGCAGACGGACAGTTCAGACGGCGTTGGGCAGACGGACAGTTCAGACGGCGTTGGGCAGACGGACAGTTCAGACGCCGCTGGGCAGACGGGCAGTTCAGGCGCCGCTGGGCAGACGGCAGACTCTGGCCGGCTGAGACGCACTATAGGCCTGATGCGTGGTGCCGGAACTGGAGGTACCGGGCTGAGGGCACGCACCTCAGGGCGAGTGCGGGGAGGAGGAACAGGGCTCTGGCGATGCACTGGAAGCCTGGTGCGTGGTGTAGGCACTGGTGGTACTGGGCTGGGGCGGGAAGGTGGCGCCGGATATACCGGACCGTGAAGGAGGACACGCGCTCTTGAGCACCGAGCCTCTCCAACCTTACCAGGTTGAATGGTCCCCGTAGCCCTGCCAGTGCGGCGAGGTGGAATAGCCCGCACTGGGCTATGCAGGCGAACCGGGGACACCACCTGTAAGGCTGGTGCCATGTACGCCGGCCCGAGGAGACGTACTGGAGGCCAGATACGTTGGGCCGGCTTCATGACATCCAGCTCGATGCCCAACCTAGCCCTCCCAGTGCGGCAAGGTGGAATAGCCCGCACTGGGCTAAGCACGCGTACTGGGGACACCGTGCGCTTTACCGCATAACACGGTGTCTGACCGGTACGACGCCCTCTCACTCCACGGTAAGCCCGGGGAGTTGGCTCAGGTATCCAACCCGGCTTCGCCACACTCCCCTTTAGCCCCCCCCCAAGAAATTTTTGGGTGAGCCTCTCGGGTTTCCAGCCACTCTGCCTTGCAAGCGCCTCATAATGCCGCCTCTCCGCTTTTGAATTCTCCAGCTCCGCTTTGGGACGGCGACACTCCTCTGGCTCTGCCCAGGGTCCCTCTCCGTCCAGAATCTCCTCCCATGTCCATTCCTCCTTGTACTGCTGCTGCTGTTGCTGCTGCCCGTTGCCACGCTGCTTGGTCCGGGTTTGGTGGGTGTTTCTGTAAAGGTTTTCTTCCAGGGGTGAAGGAGAGGACCAAAGTGCAGCGCGGCTAGTGTTAAACATGTTTAATGAAGAACAAGTGAACACTACAAACAACTTACAAAATAACAAACGTGCAAAACCGATACAGACCTATCTGGTGCAGAACACAAACACAGAGACAGGTAACAAACACCCACAAACTCCCAACACAAAACAAGCCTCCTATATATGAGTCTCAATCAGAGACAACGACTACCATCTGCCTCTGATTGAGAACCCACACTAGGCTGACATAGAAACAGACAAACTAGACACACAACATAGAATTCCCACCCAGCTCACGTCCTGACCAACTAAACACATACAAAACAAGAGAAAACAGGTCAGGAACGTGACAGTAGCCTCTTAAATATCACTTGATGGCAGTAACATTTACATTTAAGTCATTTAGAAGGATTACTTTATCCTACCCTAGGTATTCCTTAAAGAGGTGGGGTTTCAGGTGTCTCCGGAAGGTGGTGATTGACTCCGCTGACCTGACGTCGTGAGGGAGTTTGTTCCACCATTGGGGTGCCAGAGCAGCGAACAGTTTTGACTGGGCTGAGCGGGAAGTAAGGCGCAGCAATTAACCCTGGAGTCTATTTGAACCCTGTTGGTATTTAGAGCTTTGAAATGTCAGATGATAAGTAGGAGTGACACACACAGAGCATTTAAAAGAGAGGCAGTCAGACTTTTGTATCACTATGCTTTCTTTATGGTTATATTGCATTTTACCCACCCACTCACTAGCCGTCAAAGTCCTTGCATTCTTAGTCCTTGTTTCCTCCATTCCTTGCCTCTCTTTCAAAGCACATCATAGGAGGAGGTTAGAGAGGGGGAACCTTCAATCCTCTCCCAAAATGTGCTTTGAGAACAAGGTCAGGCATGAAGGAAATACGGACAGAGGAAGCAAGGATTTGACAGCTAGTAAAATGTTTAGACTGTGAGTGAAGGAGTGAGTGAGTGAGTGAGTGAGTGAGTGAGTGAGTGAGTGAGTGAGTGAGTGAGTGAGTGAGTGAGTGAGAAAGAAAGGACAAGGGGGGCGGGGAGAGGACTGTACTGCAGGTGTGTGTGTGGTGGCCTGGCCAGTCATTTGTCGGTCGTCTCTGTCACCTCAGACCTTTGGCTCTTAATCGGAATATCTCACCCTGCTCTCTACCTCTTCATTGTCACTCTGTTGAATTATGTAATTCTCTGACCCCTCCACTCTTCTCCTTTCCTGAGCCCATACCCTCAACAGACAGAATTGCAACACCAGCCGAGCTACAGTACTGCACTTCTAAAAATGACACCAAATGACACCTCTCGCTAGTGAATGACACTCAACCTGTCTTCATCACAAGGTTGAGTCAGAGGTGAACAAGGTGATTAGCTCACTAAAGAACTCTAAAACCAAATATGTGTTTGGGCTGGACTACCTTTCTTAAAAACGGCCCCATTACTAAGGTTACCAACACATCTGTAATCTATAATAACGGCCATATTTAAATCAGGTGACCCTGCTGACGTGAGTAACTACAGGCCCATTAGTATACTACCTGTGGTGCCGAGGGTTGCGGAAAATTGTGTGGCAGAGCAACTGATTGCCCACCTCAACAACAGCCCCTTCACATTACACTCCATGCAGTTTGGCTTCAGAGCAAAACACTCCACAGAAACGGCCAACTGCTTTCTTCTTTCTTCAAGATGGACAAAGGGGGCGTTGTTGGGGGTGTGTTTCTAGACCTAAGGAAAGCTTTTGATACTGTTAACCATGAGATTCTCATCACAAAACTGTCCAAGTTCAACGTTTCCCCCGGATGCCTTGAGATGGATCAAATTCTACCTTGAAGGCAGAATCCAGTGTGAGCTGTTGAACACTCTCAGTTAGGATTTGGGAGTGCCCCAAGGGTCAATACTGGGGCCCCTCCTGTTCAGCCCGTACATTAATGATCTGCCTTCTGTCTGTACTGGGTCTGAAGTTAAAATTTATGAAGATGATACAGTGATATAAGATAACAGTCAAAAGTTTGGACACACCTACTCATTCAAGGGTTTTTCTTTATTTTTACTATTTTCTACGCTGTAGAATAATAGTGAAGACATCAAAACTATGAAATAACACATGGAATCATGTAGTAACCACAAAAAGTGTTAAACAAATCAAAATATATTTTATATTTGAGATTATTCAAAGGAGCCACCCTTTGCTTTGATGACAGCTTTGCACACTCTTGGCATTCTCTCAACCAGCTTCATTAGGTAGTCACCTGGAATGATTTTCCAACAGTCTTGTAAGAGTTCCCACATATGCTGAGCACTTGTTGGCTGCCTTTCCTTCATTCTGCGGTCATCCCAAACCATCTCAATTGGGTTGAGGTCGGGTGATTGTGGAGGCCACGTCATCTGATGCAGCACTCCACCACTCTCCTTCTTGGTCAAATAGCCCTTACACAACCTGGAGGTGTGTTTTGGGTCATTGTCCTGTTGAAAAACAAATGATAGTCACAGTAAGCGCAAACCAGATATATTGTATTTTCAGCTGTTTGGAGCTGGTGTACAAACCCGAAAGTAAAAGATGCAAAAACTAAGCTTAAGAAGGGAAAGATATAAATAGAGCACAGAACAGATCTATCGCTTCTTAGACTTGCTTTCAATGAGAATTACATATCTATAACTCACATTTCTATGTGAATTTGGTCAGGTCACCCAAAAAGTTACATATTGCAGCTTTAATAGATAAATGAATAGCTATTAAGAAGAATCCTAGAGTGTCAGCTAAAGACTTACAGAAATCTCTGGAACATGCTGAAATCTCTGTTGACGAGTCTACGATACGTAAAACACTAAACAAGAATGGTGTTCATGAGAGGACACCACAGAAGAAGCCACGGCTGTCCAAAAAAACCATTGCTGCACGTCTGAGGTTTGCAAAAGTGCACCTGTCCACAAAATATTCTGTGGACAGATGAAACTACAGTTGAGTTGTTTGGAAGGAACACACAACACTGTGGAGAGAAAAAAGGTAGAGCACGCCAACATCAAAACCTCATCCCAACTGTAAAGTATGGTGGATGGAGCATCATGGTTTGGGGCTGCTTTGCTGCCTTAGGGCCTGGACATGCTCGCTGTCATCGACGGAAAAATGAATTCCCAGGTTAATCAAACATTTTGCAGGAGAATGTTAGGCTATCTGTCCGCTAATTGAATCTCTACAGAAGCTGGGTGATGCAACAGGACAACGACCCAAAAAACAGAAGTAAATCAACTACAGAATGGCTTCAACAAAAGAAAATACGCCTCCTGGAGTGGCCCAGTCAGAGTCCTGACCTCAACCCGATTGAGATGCTGTGGCATGACCTCAATAGAGCAGTTCACACCAGATATTCCAAGAATATTGCTGAACTGAAACAGTTTTGTAAATAGTAATGGTCCAGAATTCCTCCTGATCGTTGTGCAGGTCTGATCCACAACTACAGAAAATGTTTGGTTGAGGTTATTGCTGCCAAAGGAGGGTTCACATTCTTTTTCCACCCTGTGAATGTTTAGACAATGTGTTCAATTAATACATGAAAACGTATAATTGTTTGTGTATTGTTTGTTTAAGCAGACTGTGTTTGTCTATTGTTCTGACCTAGATGTAGATAAGATCAAATATTATGAACAATTTATGCATAAATCCAGGTATTTCCAAAGGGTTCACATACTTTTTCTTGCCACTGTATACTGGAAATATAGGAATAAAGATTTAAATGATTAAAAACAAATCCTAAAGTAAATATTTTATGTTATGGGCCTTAATTCAATTGACTGGGAAATGTAAAATTTTGAATTCCAATTCAATTCCAACGATTACTTGGAATTGACCCCAAACCTGCTCTAGGTTGCATCTAAGGTATGTAAAAGATCATCCATAGTGATTACAATGTCAGGTCACCACGTTAGAGTTTACAAAAAATCTGAAATTCACCGGTCATTATTTGTCTTACAAATGTGTTACATTATGGTGTATATAACAGCCTATGCAAACACTTTATATGTCACCAAAGCAAATTCAAGCCAATTCACTTCTTGATTTACCATTTAAACTCTATACATACAACTTTTGAATGGTATCTAACGCAGGGACTTTTATAAACTTGTAAGTAACCATTCCACTGTAAATTTGACACCCGGCGCATGTGACAAATAAAATTCGATTTGATTTGTTAAATGTGTGTGTTTGTGTTTGTGCGTGTGTGAGAATGTGTGAGAGCATGTGTGAGAGCATGTGCAGGGTCGAATTAAGAAATCTTAGGCCTCGGGCCTTTGTTTTTTTATAGTCACACATTTCCCAAATGCTGCCTTCCCGACTGTAGGCATACAGTCAACTGCCAAAATAAAGGAAACACTTGAGTAAATATGTTATGGTGTGGGGTACATTTTCCTGGCATGGTTTAGGTCCACTTGTAGAATCTATGCCAAGGCACATTGAAACTGTTCTGGCAGCTCATGGTGGCCCAACACCAACATGTACGACGTGTTTGTGAGAGTCTCACCTTTCCATAGAGGGGTCATATTATTGTGTAGCCCAAACTGTTCAGACGCTACAGACAGAAGATTGGCAGTACCGACTTCAGATGGCTTCTATGACGCTTGTGGGGGGCGTAGAGCAAAACGGAGAACACCATCGTGTTTGTGAGAGTCTCATCTTTCAATAAAGGGGTAATAGTTTGTAGGCCAAACTATTACCCCTTTAATAGTTGATACAGTGTCGTCTTTATATCCGAAAATAGAAATTTTGGGTATCATCTTTCCAAGGGCGCCATCTGAATTCACCTGCCGATGTTCCTCTGCACTGCCACGCACAACTTTTTGTCAGCTGGCACAATTTGATTGGCTGCTGTCCAATTCAAACTGTAATCCGTTAAATGAAGAGTTGATGTGGTGCACACTTTTCTTAATAGCATAATTGTTTATATTTGTGTTTGGGGATTTTATCAAGTCAGGTTGAGTCAAAAGGCTCAAGTTCAAGTCAAGTCACGAGTCATTGGTGTTAAAGTCAAAGCCGAGTTGCAAGTCATCATATGTGTGACTCAAGTCTGACTTGAGTCCAAGTCATGTGACTCGAGTCCACACCTTTGGTTTGTAGCTTGTTAGCTAGCTAGCGTTATATCATATAGCTGACGACGTCTTAACTTTAGCTAATTTGTATTCATTATTACAAGAAAATAAACTCACAACAAGATCATTATTTACAAGATAATGGCAAGCTAATTACAGAAAATAGCTTACGGGTGTGAGTGTGATGAAATAAAAGCAGGGCATTCTAACGGATAATTTTTGAACTTGGACACTGTCTTGTTGGCCTGATGCTATATCCTAATTTGACTTCGGTGCAGGTCATGTTGTTCTTCACATTACCGTGTCTGATAAACACACACTATATAATGAATTCAAAAGTTTATTTGTCACATGCACAGGATACAGAAGGTGTAAACGGTACAGTGAAATGGTTACTTGCATTGTGGAGTCTTTTGTTTAGACATGTAGCTAGCTAGCTAAACAATGACATTACCATATCAAGTAAAATCAACGTTTATTTGTCACATGTACAGGATATAGAAGGTGTAAACAGTACAGTACATTGAAATGTTCACAATCTGTCAATCAATGGTGGTTACATTTTGTGTGTTCTCATGCACATGTTGGACAATACGTGGAGGTTATTGCATATGCCTTGCAAATATATGCACTGCATTTATGACACATAATGCTCGTTTTGACATCTCTTGGTGCACACCGATTGCACCTCTTCCTTTTGTCTCTACTGTCTCTGGCGGCCGTAGATATTTTTTTCTGGCCCTTGTATATCTCTCACCAATCCAGCAGAGGATGGTGTTGGAGGAAGGTGTTGGCGCCTTTGAGTGAGGGGTACCACCATGGCTTTCCCCAACTCTTCTAGGAATAGTCTCCTAATGAAGAGTTTCCCCTGCTTCCAGCCTGGAATCACCTCCATCCACACCACAAACGCGTTGTAGGCCGACACATCTAGAATGTTGAAGAACACCACCATGAGCCAATGTGCCGTCATCCTCTTACAAGAGTATGTGTCAATAACCTGCAAAAGTGCAACAATCAGTAAATAAAAGAATGAGTACATACAAGTGATATTTAATGTCTTGCATAGTAATGTGAAAAATTGCATCAAAGCGCTGTTTTAATTTATCACATAAAAAACATATTTACATATTTAAATGCGGCCTCTACATATTCACTGGGGCCTCTGAGTGAGCATTTTCTTGTTTGCTTATGGCGGAATACAGCTCATTCAATGCTGTCTTAGTGCCAGCCTCTGACTGTGGTGGTATGTAAACAGCTACGAAGAATACAGATGAAAACTATCTCGGTAGGTAATGTGGTCTACAGCTTATCATGAGATACTCTACCTCAGGCGAGCAATAGCTCGAAACTTCCTTAGATGTCGTGCACAAACTGTTATTTACAAAAATACATAGTCCGCCGCTCCTTGTCTTACCAGACTGCCTGGTATGGCAACTGCTCGGCCTCCGACCGCAAGGCACTACAGAGGGTAGTGCGAATGGCCCAGTACATCATGGGGCCAACCTTCCTGCCATTCAGGACCTCTATACCAGGCGGTGTCAGAGGAAGGCCTTAAAAATGGTCAAAGATTCCAGCCACCCTAGTCATAGACTGTTCTCTCTGCTACCACACTGCAAGCCGTACCGAAGTGTGAAGTCTAGGTCCAAGAGTCTTCTAAAAGGCTTCTACCCCCCAAGCCATAAGACTCCTGAACATCTAGTCAAATGGCGACCAAGTCTATTTGCATTGCTCCCCCCCTCTTTACACCACTGCTACTCTCTGTTGTCATCTATGCATAGTCACTTTAATAACTCTACTTACATGTTAATACTACCTCAACTAACCGGTGCCCCTGCACATTGACTCTGTATCGGTACCCCCTTTCTATAGTCTTGCAATTGTTATTTTACTGCTACTCTTTAATTACTTGTTACTTTTATCTCTTATTCTTATCCATATTTTTTTTTAATTTGCATTGTTGGTTTGTTAACAAGTAAGTAAGCGTTTCACTGTTAGGTCTACCTACACCTGTTGTATTCGACGCATCTGACTAATAACATTTGATTTGATTTCAAATGAATAGAATTGACTCCATATTGTTCACAAATTCAATAAGCATTTCACCAAACAACATGTATTATTTTTATGTTTTATGTTGCAGATACAAAATCTTTCCCGGTGTAAACCTGCATGTTCCAGGCATAACGTGTCCTGGCATCACATGCTGCCCATATCTTCATTCCATATTTAGATGGTTTGCTTGGCATGTACTGTTTGAATGGGAAGCGTCCCCTAAAAGCGACCAGACGCTCATCCACTGTGATGTCTGGACTTGGGTTATAGATGAGTGGCAGGCGCTCCACCCACTTGTGCCAAACCTCTCTGATCGCTGCCAGCTTGTCTTGTTGACGGTGGCCTGGTCTTGTATCACGGTTGTCGAAGCGAATCACCCGTGACAACACGTGAAATGTCTAGAGTGACATAGTGGCACGAAAAATTGCCCGACCAGACTCTGCATGCCATATACTGGTGGTAGATTCGTTTCTGGATCTGTACACATTGGCCAAAATCAAGAGACCCACGTATGACTGGACGTCTGTCCTCCTTCCAGTTGTCTTTGTTAACTTCTCCAAGTTTGTCAATTTTATCACTATAGTTTCGATTGACTCTGTCAGGAACAGTTCGAAGCAGGATTTTATGTCATCAATATGACGGATCTCGTTGGCCCTGGGGTCATCCTGATAACATTTTCAGCCGACAGCCGACCTCTCCTCTCAGATGGGGATGACGACCAGGACAAATTCCCGTTCTTTGACCGGAATGTAACAACAACCTCAGCAGGTGCCTCTTCCTCATCACTGGATTGTCTCATATCGGTTGTCCCTTGGTCTGGATCATATTCTGTGTTGTCTTCAACTTCTGACACTTCCTCCTTTAATGCATCTTCACTGTCAGTTTCCTGGCCTCTCTCCTCCTCACCAGTGTCATGATCAAAGATATGATCAAGATCCTCACCTACAGTATATCATTTGGTCATTGTGCTGCCACAGACTGAATTGTGAGCAAGGCCTCAAAAAATCTTTATATACCAGAGCTGCGAGAAAAGTTCTATATATTATTGAAACAATGTTGCGATTGTTTGTGAGAATGCCAACGTGTGCTTCCCGTGGGGGAAATATTATTTTGTGGAAAGGTTCCCGTGGGGGTTGCCATATAAGCTAAGAAAGGGAGTGAGGTGTGTGTGTGTGTGTGTGTGTGTGTGTGTGTGTGTGTGTGTGTGTGTGTGTGTGTGTGTGTGTGTGTGTGTGTGTGTGTGTGTGTGTGTGTGTGTGTGTGTGTGTGTGTGTGTGTGTGTGTGTGTGTGCTCAAACACACATGCACGTGGGGGTCTGGGAGAGGAAGTGTGTCCATGAATGGGCATGTGCCTGAGCTAAATTTTATGCACTAATTGTAGTCTCACCCATTCATTTCTAATGACCGGTCATTTTTGACCGGGAACACCACAGGTGTACAAAAGTTGAATGACCAAAGGTGTCTGACTTTAAATGAAGTACAGTGTCATTCAATATGGAGTCTTTATGGATGTGTTATGAATGACCGAAGGTGTCTCACTTCAAACTAAGTAATACAGGACACTACATCAAGTGTCAATAAATAGCTTATTGACATTCTGCTGATTTATGAAGGTTCTCTCATGAGCCATAGGTTATTGTAGGGTGTGAGAGGTATTTAAATTGTTAATGGACCTGCAAAGCTTGTGTGTGTGTGTGTGTGTGTGTGTGTGTGTGTGTGTGTGTGTGTGTGTGTGTGTGTGTGTGTGTGTGTCAGAAACAAGATGATTTGGAGTTGTCCAACCGGAGACCACCGCACCAGGTATTCCTCTTCTGTTCCCATGCTGGAGACCAGGGCTTGACTACAACCTGTTACAATGATGCCAATACTTTGAGGCTGATCTTTCAGTGGGGGAGTGGGTGAGTGTGTCAAATACCTGACTGGGTCCAGCACTGTGCGGTATTGCTTGTTTTTGCTGTGTGCGTGTTTGTGTACTGAGGGAGATATAACTTGGTTTCAGAAGAAAGACACTATCAATTTCTTTAGGTTGGCGGCGTTCATCAAGGTAAGTATTTATTGGTGTAACGTCTTCCCCAGGTAATTGCACACACAGCACATATAAGCCTGAGACATCAACCATTCAAAGTCGGGCTTAGTGGGAGTGAACATAGAATTCTATAGGAGTGACCTTACTGAGTAAAATATTTGTCATCATCACTACTTAATACCGTCCAAACAAATTGCTAAACCCTGCTCATTTCCACAAATGATCTTCTTAAAATGTTGGTTATTATAGCACCTTAGTGTGCCTTTTTGGTGTATTTGACCTGTTAAGAGAGTTAGTAATTATTAGTTGGTCGAGCCTAAGATGGTGCTGGAGCATGTTAATTTGGTAATTGTATTAGGTCCCACCCTTTCCGGTGTCTTTATAGGAATTAGTCACATTCCATCCATTCAGTCATTCTTAATGGCCTAGTCATTGTTTTACTACTGCCACCTAGTGGTGCTTTAGTTTAAGCCCTTTGTGGTAACATGGTTATAGTGATGCCTTTATAGTTTATATTCTAAGTGGTGTCATATAATGTAATTGTATTTCTATGTATGTTATCATGATATTAATGGCACTTTGTGTTCTGCTCTCTCCTACCGAAACCACACATTCACCCTTCCACGTCCATAGTTATGGATCCGTGGTACAAACAGTAGCCTTCCACGCCAGAACTGAGAGATACACTACAGTGAATCCAGGCTGTATCACATCCGGCTGTGATTGGGAGTCCCATAGGGCGGAGCACAATTGGCCCAGCGTCGTCCGGGTTTGGCCGGGGGAGGCAGTCATTGTAAATAAGAATTTGTTCTTAATTGACTTGCCTAGTTAACCTCTCTAGGGTATGTGGGACGGTAGTGTCTCACCTCTTCAACAGCCAGTGAAACTGCAGGGCGCCAAATTCAAAACAACAGAAATCCCATAATTAAAATTCTTCAAACATACATATATTTTACACCATTTTAAAGATACACTTGTAAATCTACCCACAGTGTCCGATTTCAAAAAGGCTTTACGACGAAAGCAAACTAGGTGAGTGTTAGGTGAGTGCCTATTCACAGAATAACACAGCCATTTTTCCAGCCAAAGAGAGGATTCACAAAAAGCAGAAATATAGATAAAATTAAATCACTAACCTTTGATGATCTTCATCAGGTGACACTCATAGGACTTCATGTTACACAATACATGTATGTTTTGTTTGGTAAAGTTCATATTTATATCAAAAAATCTGAGTTTACATTGGCGCGTTACGTTCAGTAGTTCCAAAACATCCGTTGATTTTGCAGAGAGCCACATCCATTTACAGAAATACTCATGATAAATGTTGATAAATCCAAGTGTTATGCATGGGATTTTAGATGCACTTCTCCTTAATGCAACCGCTGTGTCAGATTTCAAAAAAGCTTTACGGGAAAAGCAAACCATGCAATAATCTGAGTCGGCGCTCAGAGCCCAATCAAGACACAAATATATCTGCCATATTGTGCAGTCAACAGAAGTCAGAAATAACATTATAAACATTCACTTTCCTTTGATGATCTTCATCCGAATGCACTCCCAGGAATCCCACTTCCACAATAAATGTTTGTTTTGTTCGATAATGTCCATCATTTATGTCCAAATTCCTCCTTGTTGTTCTAGCGTTCAGTACACTTTCCAAACTCACGACGCGCGGGCAAGTCCAGCGGAAAGTACGGACGAAAAGTTAAAAAAGTTATATTACAGTCCGTAAAAACATGACAAACGAAGTATTGAATCAATCTTTAAGATGTTTTTAACATAATTCTTCAATAATGTTCCAACCGGAGAATTCCTTTGTCTTCAGAAGTGCGATGGAACAGAGCTCGCTCTCACAAGAACGCGCATGTTCAGCTCATGGTAGACCTTACTCAATCCCATCTCATTCGGCCCCACTTTACAGTAGAAGCCTCAGACAAGGCTCTAAAGACTGTTGACATCTAGTGGAAGCCTTAGGAAGGAGCTGAGTTGAAAATCGACCAACCTCAGATTTCCCACTTCCTAGTTGGATTTTTTCTCAGGTTTTTGACTGCCATATGAGTTCTGTTATACTCACAGACATCATTCAAACAGTTTTAGACACTTGAGTTTTTTCTCTCCAAATATACTAATAATATGCATATTCTAGCTTTTATGGCTGAGTAGCAGGCCGTTTACGCTGGGCACGCTTTTCATCCGGACGTGAAAATACTTCCCCCTACCCCAAAGAAGTTAAACAAAAGTTAAATAAAAAACTAAAATGAATACCCATGTATTGCAGTCTATAACTGCCATGTGAGTATATTAAATAAATAAGTTTATGACAATGTTTTTATATTTCAATCTTAAATATTGACTGGGTGTTAATTTAATGAATTAATTGTAACTCTTTTTGGTATTTTTGAGTTGAACATTATTCAACTGTCTTGTGTCCTGCATTATGTTAATTAAACCACAAGTATACTACTGTAGTACTGAGCTATGCCTATGCCATGTGGTGGGAGGGAGATAGGAACAAATTAATCATATTAGGACTAATAGCATATTTTAGTGTACTGTACGCTCTTCGACAAAAATCTAGAACCTAAAAGGGTTCTTCGGCTGTCCCCTGTGTCACGGCTCCTCCTCTGCAGTGCAGGGGGCGGTTCCTCCTGCAGGCAGAGGAGGGTCGTTAGTGATTGGAGCCACCTGGGCTCGGTATAAAACTGCTTACTAATCATCTCTCTCTCTCTCTCTCTCTCTGCTCCTCCAGGTATGCTCATGATTTGTTTGTTCCTTTGTAGTTTTGCATAGTTTTCACTCAGTCATATTCACACACACAGATTCACGCATCCATGCACTTTACATACACCTTACATTATGATACTTCCACACCTCATTCCTTTTTCTTAGATTAAAGTTAATAGTTTGTTTATAATAAAGAACACTTTTAATTGGCCTATACCTGTTGTTTGTGTCCCCTCATTTTTGTCACAGGCTATGAGCCGGCTTGTGACACCTGTAATGACTGTCATAGGGAGTATCATAGGCGCCCCCCCACCCAGTTTTTTATGACTTAACGACAGGTCGTAAATTCCTGGAAGGGAACCTCTCCCCGTTTGTTCTTTCTCCCTCAATACTGCATGTCCAAAGAGAGACTTGGCCAAACTCCTAATCCTCAAAATGGGAGAATTAAACAATATTTCTACTTTTGAGAATGTGGGAATGGTCCGTGGACACTTAAGGGACAGTTATGACAAGTGCGTTTCATTTGGTGATCTCATGAAGGACATGAAACACACATAACTGTATCTCTTAAAGTGTACATTTCCCAGCTGTCAGGTTTACATACAAATATTGTGAAACGTATGTGATTAAACATGAAACTATTTGTGAACAAATGTAAGGTGATGTTAACCTTCTAAATGAGTCAGTGGCCACACCCCCGTGAGCCCAGACATCACATTAGACGTCATAGAACTTCCCCTTCTTCCACAGAGTATAAAACACCATCTGACAAAATATACATCAAGTCAGAGAACGCCAGGACAGGGTCCCCACGTTGGAATGGCTACAATTCTATAGACCATTGGATCATACAGCTGTAGTTTTGGCTAAATGGCTAGAAATTGTTCAACTCTGAGACTATCGATTCACGAAGCAAATTCTAGACGACACAAATTACTAGTATGCAGCTAGAAATTATGTAAATCTAGAACGAGAATACCGACAACTGCCGAAGCATCTATTCTATGAAAACATTTCTGAATAGTACTCTGAAGTATCCATCCTAACCATCTACAACCACGAAAGACATTGTAACTTCTGGGGAAGTTAACCAGAGACTCTCTGATGAACTGACTCTCCAGCAGACGGACAGGCGATTCCAACAGAGAAGACAACGACATACAGGCGTAAATATATACATTGCAATTATTCTCGAATGAGCGGCCGTTCATGTACACAGGATTAGCATTTCAATGAATATAACTATCCACTGTATGTCATGATTCCATTTTGTCTATCGCACTCTTCCTCAGTCCCCACCGCTTTCCTTTGTCTACCAGCCGTCATATCGGCTTCGTCCGTTAGGGACTTTTTCTTTGTATCATGTAGTAACCGAAATATCTACTGTTTGTTTGTTATGTAATTCTGTGTGAATATTTAGTTAGTGAGTAAATAAATAATTACGCCAATTTGTATAATGCTGATTCATTATGGAAACTAGGGTTTGTGTAGACAACCAGGAATTTATGACGTTCAGTAATGAGAACTGATGAGGTAATAACAATAATTCATTAATAGAAGACTAATTGATAAGATTTGAAAATATCTGAAGAGTTATATTTGGGAAATTATAACTCTAAACATTTTCCGTGGTGCCCCGACATCCTAGTTAATTAATGTTTATATGATTAGTTTAATCACGGAATAATTAAACCTAGAGAATTGATTTGATAATATACAGTCTTTACATTTAATGATAGTCCAGACACGACACCCCATAGGAGAACCCTTTGAAGAACCCTTTTGGTTACAGTAAAAATATTTTTGGGCTCCAAGTAGAACCCTTTCCACAGAGGGTTCTACATGGAACCCAAAAGGGTTCTACCTGGAACCAAGAAGGGTTATCCTATGGGGACAACCAAAGAACCCTTTAGGAACTGTTTTTTCTGTGTGCAAGACAAGGGGAGGGAAGCACAGAATAAAAACATGCCAGACAGATTAGCCAATGTATGAATTAAGTGATAATAGCTGCATAGGAGCTCACTTTGCAATCTGAAAAGTTAGTTCATGTGCAGTTTACACGTTTTCTTTGCTATTTCGATTCGTAGAAACGTTTAAGACATGGATTTTAATGTTGTGTATTCTTTATGGAATATTAAAACATAAAATCTACCTGCAGTGATGTCGCTCATTTACATTACATTCAGTCATCTAACAGACTCCCATCCAGAGCGACCCACAGAAGCAACCATGGTCAACGCCCTGCCCAAGGGCACGTCGACAGGTCTCCCACCTACAACGGGGTTCCTGAACCAGCGACCTATCGGCCACCGGTCCAAGCTCCCAACCGCCAGGCCACCAACCCTCCAAGATCCCCCCACCATTCCCGAGAGCTGCCTCTTAACCATCTGAGACCCCTCCCTCCCACCCCCTTCACCAGTTTTGATCCTTTATATTGGGCAGACACACAGGAGGAGGTAGGGAACTGGTCTAAGGGGTGCGTAATCGGTGGCATGGAAGTCAGATGCAGGAGAGCAGAACTTGGTAATAGCCGGAGCAGTTTAATAGCAAAACCCACGGCATAAAAATAACAAGAATAATTGGGTACAAAAACCCGTCGCGCACCAAACAACACGTGCACAAGCACTTACAATAAACAATCCCACACAAAGACATGGGGGGAACAGAGGGTTAAATACACAACAAATGATTGAGGGATTTGAAACCAGGTGTGAGGGAAAAACAAGACAAAACACATGGAAAATGAAAAGTGGATCGATGATGGCTAGAAGACCAGCGACGCCGACCGCCGACCGAACAAGGAGTGGACCCGACTTTGGCAGAAGTCGTGACATCCCGCCTCCACCTGTCTCCTCCATTTTTGGGGCAATGCTCTAATCAATTGGTTGTAATCTTTGATTGAGCAGACCTTTCCACACAATTCCGATCACTCCATAAAAGACATAACTTTACCATTCCAATTCACAATATCATTTAAAAACAGAATACTCTTTTCAAATATATTTCCCATAAATACAGGTATTTTATCAACTAGCACATTTGAGTTCAACCATAACATTTGTACTATCTTTTCAGGGAGGTGAAATTGGAATTGTAAACAGCTCTGCAATGCTTGTTTGAAAAAGAGAGATACTTTGAAAAAGGTTTCATTTTCAATTAATCGAAAATGAGACGTGGCAATCTGCACAAATTCAAAAAGGCAATTTGTAAACAATGGATGAGCTTTTCTTAGTAATCTACTTGAAAACAATTTTGGGTGCAAGTAAAACTTTTGTATAAGTGAAGCTTTTAGAGAGAGGTTTAGTGCTTTTATATTTAATAATCTCAACCCACCTAGTTCATATTCATTATATAGATAGGCACGCTTTATCTTGTTTGGTTTAGAAAAAATTGCTCATATGATTTGGAAAACGAATCATCAGGAGTAGGCAGCGCCATACGTAAGTGGGTAAACTGAGATAACTAAGGAGTTAATCACTGTCATTTTCCCATAAATATACAGGTATTTACCTCTCCATGGTTGCAGAATGTCTATTTTGACTAGTTTTCTATTGAAATTCATTGTGGAGAGCTCATTTATACATTTTGTGATATGAATACCAAGTATGTCTACTTCACCATCAGCCCATTTAACAGGTAATGTAAAGTTGTATTTTTAAAGATCCAATACGTAATATGATACACTTATCATAAATAGGTTTTAGTCCAGAGAGTCCAGAAAAGTTATATTCAATGAGACATTGCATGGATCTACCTTGCAGACTTAATATAAAACTTAAATCATTGGCATACATGGACACCTTTGTTTTAAGCCTTGGATTTCTAATCCTCTAATGTTGTTATTTGATCTGATTTTAATAGCTATAACCATAACAAATAGATATGGTGACAGTGGACATCCTTATTTAATTCCTCTTGACAATTCAAAACTCCCTGAGAATTATCCACTATTTACTATTTTACATCTGGGGTAGCTATACAGTACATTACTTAACCCATTAAATAAGACACACCCCAAAATTGATAAAATCCAGGCATTTATAAATAAAATCCAGTCTGACTTTATCAAAGGCCTTTTCAAAAGACGTTATAAATACCAGGACGGGATTCTTAGATGTTTCACATTGTTATATTATTTCTAGTAGTTGTCGTATATTATCTCCAATGTAATTGTCCATGTAAAAACCTGTTTGATCAGGATGAACAATACCTGGTAAAACATTTTTAATTCTGAGTGCTATGCATTTCTCAGGTATTTTTTTTGCATCACAACATTGTGTGCAAGAGGTCTCGAGTTTTTTTAGATGGATTGGCTCCGTATATTTTCCATCTAGGCCTTAATAATAGCGAACTCAGACCTTCCTGCTGAGTACATGACAAACACTAATTTCTATAGTAGTTAAAACATGCTAATAATGGAGCTTTGAGTATATGAAAAAAAGGTTTGATATACCTCTACCGGTATGCCATCAAGCCCTGGGGTTTTTCCAGACTGAAAGTATTTAATAGCCTCAAAAAATGCATTCCTCTGCAATTTGGACTTCACGCTGATCTTTTTGTGCATTTGTTAATTTCAAAACAAATTTGGGGGGTGAATAATTCCTTACAGTAATCGTCATTCAGAGGCTGCGGATGAGACTGAAAATAAAACATCTGCTTAAAATATTTAGCTTCCTTTTTAAAAATATTATTCTGAGAATCATAGATGACTCCGTCTTTAGTGACAAGTTTCTGCAAATTCTTTTTAGTAGCGTTCCTGTGTTGGATAATCAGAAAGAACTTGGTGCATTTCTCTCCATATTCTATCCAGTTTGCTTTGTTTTTGTAATAGAATACATTGAATAAGTTCCTCCAGTTATTCCTCTAACTTACTTTGTATCTCTGTAGAACTGTTTTTATTGCTATCTACCTGTACTATTAGTTTGTGTATTTCCCTTAGTCTTGTCTCTTTTTTTGCTGTTGAAATGTTAACAAGGTCGTCAAAAGTAGATTGAAGTAATGCATTCATCTTATTAGCTAAACAGAACTAGTTTTTTAGCAGCAAAATCGTCACTGAAATCAACTTTGTTTACATAGCGGGATGAAACGAACAGTATTTTGGCTGTAATGATCTCCAAAATTCTAAGCGTTAGCTCTTCACACTGTTAGTATAGCAACAGACACTAACAGCTAATTGAATCCGATTGTGAAGCAGGGGTGGACATATTTTGGCAAGTGGACACTTTGGCATGGACAGGGCTTGGTCCCAGCTGCTTCAGCCACTGAGCATGTGCGTCCCATTAGTCTGTATCTCTCTCTTTCTCTGCACAGCTACCGGTAGAAGAAAAAAAAAATTACTGAGTGAAGCAGTTCACTCATAAACACACTCAGAAAAAGAGACTGAGAAACACATTATGTGTTCACACTTCACCCCCTACTTTCATGCTGGCAGACAGACGCACCATTTGATTTGCTCTGCTCTTAACTCTCTGGTACCAGTGTGACGGTAGCGTCCCACCTCGACAACAGCCAGTGAAATTGCAGGGCGCCAAATTCAAAACAACAGAAATCCCATAATTTAAATTCCTCAAACATACAAGTATCATCCACCATTTTAAAGATAAACTTCTTGTAAATCCAACCACAGTGTCCGATTTCAAAAAGGCTTTACTACGAAAGCATACCATGCGATTATGTTAGGTCAGCACCTAGTCACAGAAAACCATACAGTCATTTTTCCAGCCAAAGAGAGGAGTCAAAAAAACTAACCTTTGATGATCTTCATCAGATGGCAGTCATAGGACTTCATGTTACACAATACATGTATGTTTTGTTCGATAAAGTTCATATTTATATCCAAAAATCTCAGTTTACATTGGCGGGTTATGGTCAGAAATGCATTGTCTCAAACAAACATCCGGTGAAAGTGCAGAGAGCCACATCAAATTACAGAAATACTCATCATAAACATTGATAAACGATACAAGTGTTAATCATGGGAATATAGATAAACTTCTCCTTAATGCAACCGCTGTGTCAGATTTCAAAAACGCTTTACAGCGAAAGCACACTTTGCGATTATGTTAGGTCTGCACCTAGCCACAGAAACCGATACAGCCATTTTCCAGCCAAGGAGAGTTTCACAAAAGTCAGAAATAGCATTAAAATGAATCACTGTTATCGCAGGGTAAGGCGGATCTGATTGAATCTTAGATCCTTAACGGCAAACATTACCTCTAGCCAGTCTGTAATGGAGAGGAACAAAATGTAATCATACTCGTAATACAAAAATATGGGGAAAATAACTGTCTCAAGGCTATTGATGACAAGGTTAATTTTAGTGGTGTATAAAAACCAATATTTCACAAAACACATTTAGATTGTCATTATGTGTACCTTTCCAGCCTCAATGAAATCAGCTTTCACCTAGAAACTATTTAAAGCCAGGGGCCATTTCTATCTCAAGTGCTTAAACACAATGAAGACCAGGGCCATGCTCATTAGGCACCAAATGGAAGAAACGGACTGAAACAAGGAGGCACTACCTGGAGTTTTCCAATAAGAAATGCTCATTTTCGTTTCCCATTGCAAAATTGTAATTTTTACATTTGACATTGCGTGCCCTAATGAACACAACCCAGCAGTCCCTTTGGCGCTCCAGACGCTTGTTCTGTCAACTAAATCCCACATTCTATATTTAAATCCCATATATTTTTTGACAGAAATCCCATGTTTTCAATCAGCAAGAAATAAGATGCAGCCCTCTGCTGGAAACTTGGAACGATCCTGGGAGAAAATACTGCTGGAGTGTCTTGAGAAGACAGGAGAACAAATAAAAGCACAAACATTGGAAAAGATGGAGTTGATACAAAGTGGTGGGACCGTGTGGGAGGGAATGCACTTCTAACGTCATAGAATATAGACTGATGCCAGTAAAACATAATGACGACCAGGCTCTCTTTGCACGCAAACACATGCACAAACACATGCACAAACACATGCACAAACTTTCCTTGGATTCAAGTACATCTGTCAATGTCTGCTATGGCTGTAGAGTGCCATTCGAAAGAGACAGATTCACACTCTAACCCACACATACACATAATCAGACACATAATCAGTACACACACACTCATGTGTATAGTACATACAGTACATAAACACTGACACTTTCACACACAGGCAGTGACATTGTTTGTCATTGTATACATTTTTGACACACACATGCATTTCATTTGACAGAGGCTCATGTGCCATAACGAATACGACCCACCCAGCTCCCTCAGGACGTTCCCATGGTCTTGGCTCTGGATGTACAGAGAGAGACTCTGTATCTAATTGGTATCAGTTGAACATCTGACTCAGGGAGCTCACATGTATGCAGATAGTGCCATCATTTTTTATTTAAAAGGCCCAATGCAGCCGTTTTTATATCATCAAATCATTTCTGGGTTACAATTAGTACTGTAATAGATTAACATTCAAATGGGAGAAAATAACTTTCTTGCAAAAAAAATATTTCTCAAAACAGAATTTTGCTAGGACTGTCTGGGAGTGGTCTGAGTGGGGAGGCGAAAACTGAAAACTAGCTGTTATTGGCAGAGAGGTTTGGAACTCTTTGTTATTGGTCTATTAACCAATTTACCGCATGGTGATGTAACCATGGAAATCCGAACGTCCTGCCCATGCAACTTGCTGATTTTAAAAGGTCCTGTGTAAATTGTATTTTCAACCAACAACTATTAGGAAATGACATTGGTCAAATATTTTCAGACTTTCACAGTGTTAGTTTCATCAGCTGTTGTACAATATGATATAACATACAGGAAAAACTAAATATTGACTAAATATTGACTACACTGGGCACTTTAAGCCTTAAAGTATGCTCAGTCAAATTCATACTGACGCCATCCGAGATTAGCATTGTCAACAAATGGAATCTTTGTCTGGCTCAACTTGGTCATTGCATTTCTGTTATGAACATCAGAGAGGCTGTATTCTTTTAATATTGGTTCCTCTCCCTGACTATTATGGTTGAGCACGGTCTGTTGACTTGGCATTAGCAGTTACACCGCACCATACTCAAAATATGTATTTTTTGTGGTTTATGCCATAACCCTTCTCTTTTTCAGATGGTACGTTTTAGAGTCTGGTTACGAGGTATGTCCACGGCCAGTCAAGGTCGAAGATACGATTGGTGCCTTATCAAGCTTCAATTATCTTTAGTGTACCATTTCAGTATAAAAATATGCAGCTACAGTGCATTTGGAAAGTGTTCAGACCCCTTCACTTTTTCAACATTTTGTTATGTTACAGCCTCATTCTAAAATGTATTAAATCGTTTTTTCCCTCAACAATCTACACACAATACCCCATGATGACAAAGCAATAACTAGAAACGGATATATCACATTTACATAACGTGCTTCGGTCATCAAGTGGAAGATGGCGCCGGAGGGAGGAAAGGGTCACCTTCCAACAGGACAATGACCCGAAGTACACAGCCAAGATAACACTTTGGGACAAGTCTCTGAATGTCCTTGATTGGCCCAGCCAGAGCCCGGACTTGAACCCGATCTAAAAAAAATGTAGGGCCTTCCTCTGACACCGCCTCGTATAGAGGTCCTGTGAACCTTTCCCTCAATCCTGACTAGTCTCCCAGTCCCTGCCACTGAAAAACATCCCGACAGCATGATGCTGCCACCACCATGCTTCACTGTATGGATGGTGCCAGGTCTCCCCCAGACATGACGCTTGGCATTCAGGCCAAAGAGTTCAATCTTGGTTTCATCAGACCAGAGAATCTTGTTTCTCATGGTCTGAGCATCTTTTAGGTGCCTTTTAGCAACTCCAAGCGGGCTATCATGTGCCTTTTACTGAGGAGTGGCTTCTGGCTTCCGTCTGGCCACTCTAGCATAAAGGGCTGATTGGTCGAGTGCTGCAGAGATGGTTGTCCTTCTGGAAGGTTTTCCCATCACCACACAGAAACTCTGGAGCTCTGACAGAGTGAACATTGGGTTTTTGGTCACCTCCCTGACCAAGGCCCTTCTCCCCGATTGCTTAGTTTGGCTCTAGGAAGAGTCTTGGTAGTTCCAAACTTCTTCCATTTAAGAATGATGGAGATCACTGTGTTCTTGGAAACCTTCAATGCTGTTGACATTTTTTGGTACCCTTCCCCAGATCTGTGCCTCAACACAATCCTGTCTCGGAGCTCTATGGACAATTCCTTCGACCTCATGGCTTGGTTTTTGCTCTGACATGCACTGTCAACTGTAGGACATTATATAGACAGGTGTGTGCCTTTCCAAACATGTCCCATTGAATTTACCACAGGTGGACTCCAATCAAGTTGTAGAAACATCTCAAGGATGATCAATGGAAACAGAAACCTGAGCTCAATCAGCAGATTCTGACGTCATTTCCGGTCACAACTTGTAGATTTGTTTACATGCTGCTGAGCTGTTTCTTGCTAATGTTACTTTGCTACCTGCCAGGTTGATGGTTTTGAACGTTTTATGTTTTCCCTCGCTCAACTTTTTTCATTAAAAACTTACTCACCCCGAATGCTTTATCTGGACATGGTTCTACAGGACCTCCACCAGCCGAAGCTAAGTAGTAACATTAACATTATGCCTTCTATTTGCAGTCACTATACTCATAATATACAGGAGAACGATCGCCTTGTGGTGAGGATAGCCGTGCTACAAGCCCAGCTTCAGACGCAATCGTTAGGCAAGGGTCATTTAAGTGTAGGAAAGGATGAAACAGCGTTTGTGCCACCAGTAAGTACAGATAGTAGTATAAATCCCCTCGCACAGTCCCCGCAGCCGGACAATTTTCTGGAAGGAAATGCTGTTGGAATGCTCAACCGGTGTCGTTCATTCAGCCAACAGAAACTTTCAACCTAGTTCTCCCCATTAAGCAATGAGTCAGAGTCAGAGGCCGAGCCTTCTCTGGTCTCTCCTCCACTCGTTACGGGGTCTGAGATGCCGAAGCCTCCCACCATTAGCTCTGACAAATTGAAAACCCTAGTCATTGAGGACTCCATTACCCACAGTATTAGACTTAAAAAGAATCATCCAGTGATCATACACTGTTTACCAGGGGGCACGGCTACCGACGTTAAGGCTAACCTGAAGATGGTGCTGACTAAGGCTAAAACTGGCGAGTGTAGCGATTATAGGGATATTGTTATCCACGTGGCCCCAACGATGTTAGGATGAAACAGTCAGAGGTCACCAAGCGCAACATATCTTCAGCGTGTAAATCAGCTAGAAAGTTGTGTCGGCTACGAGTAATTGTCTCTGGCCACCTCCCAGTTAGGCGGAGTGATGAGCTCTACAGCAGAGCCTCACAATCGCTGGTTGAAAACTGTTTTCTGCCCCTCCCAAAGTATAGAATTTGTAGATAATTGACCCTCTTTCTGGGACTCTTTCTAGGACCAAGCCTGGCCTGCTGAGGAGTGAAGGACTCCATCCTAGCTGGAGGGGGGGCTCTCATCTTATCTATGAACATAGCCAGGGCTCTAACTCCACAACTCCACTGTTATCAGGCCAGGCAGCAGGCTGTTAGCCAGCCTGGCAGCTTAGTGGAGTCTGCCACTGGCACAGTCAGTGTAGTCAGCTCAGCTATCCCCATTGAGACCGTGTCTGTGCCTCGATCTAGGTTGGGCAAAACTCAACATGGCGGTGTTCGCCTTAGCAATCTCACTGGAATAAAGACCTGCTCCATTCCTGTCATTATTGAAAGAGATTGTGAAATCTCACATCTCAAAATAGGGCTACTTAATGTTAGATCCCTCACTCCCAAGGCAGTTATAATCAATGAACTAATCACTGATCATAATCTTGATGTGATTGGCATGACTAAAACATGGCTTAAGCCTGATGAATTTACTGTGTTAAATGAGGCCTCTCCTCCTGGTTACACTAGTGACCATATCCCCCGCGCATCCTGCATTGCCGGAGGTTTTGCTAACATTTACGATAGCAAATTTCAATTTACAAAGAAAATAGACTGCATTTTCGTCTTTGAGCTTCTAGTCATGAAATCTATGCAGCCTACTCAATCACTTTTTATAGATACTGTTTACAGGCCTCCTGGGCCATATACAGCGTTCCTCACTGAGTTCCCTGAACTTCTATCATGGCAGATAATATTAACATTTTTGGTGACTTTAATATTCACATGGACAAGTCCACAGACCCACTCCAAAAGCCTTTTGGAGCCATCATCGACTCAGTGGGTTTTGTCCAACATTTCTACGGACCTACTCACTGCCACAGTCATACTCTGGACCTAGTTTTGTCCCGTGGAATAAATATTGTGTCTCTTAATGTTTTTCCTCATAATCCTGGACTATCGGACAACCATTTTTATTATGTTTGCAATCGCAACAAATATGCTGCTCAGACCCCAACCAAGGATCATCAAAAGCTGTGCTATAAATTCTCAAACAACCCAACGATTCCTAGATGCCCTTCCAGACATCCTCCACCTACACAAGGATGTCAGAGTACAAAAAAATCGGTTAACCACCTGAGGAACTAAATTTAACCTTGCGTAATACCCTAGATGCAGTCACACCCCTAAAAACAAAAAACATTTGTCATAAGAAACTAGCTCCCTGGTAAACAGAAAATACCCGAGCCCTGAAGCAAGCTTCCAGAAAATTGGAACGGAAATGGCGCTACACCAAACTGGAAGTCTTCCGACTAGCTTGGAAAGACAGTAATGTGCAGTATCGAAGAGCCCTCACTGCTGCTCGATCATCCTATTTTTCCAACCTAATTGAGGAGAATAAGAACAATCCAAAATGTATTTGAACACTGTCGCAAAGCTAACTAAAAAGCAGCATTCCCCAAGAGAGGACGGCTTTCACTTCAGCAGTGATGAATTCACAAACTTCTTCGACGAAAAGATCATGATCATTAGAAAGCAAATGACAGACTCCTCTTTAAATCTGTGTATTTCTCCAAAGCTCAGTTGTCCTGAGTCTGCACACCACTGCCAGGACCTAGAATCAAGGGAGAGACTCAAGTTTTTTAATCCGTGACGCATTGATGAAAATAGTCATGGCCGCTAAACCTTCAAGCTGCATACTGGACCCTATTCCAACTAAACTACTGAAAGAGCTGCTCAAAGACACTCTCTAATTGTTTTATATTTTTCACATTTTAATCAGGAAATGCAGCTCCATCTCAGGTTCTGCTGTTGTGCAGTGGTTGCACAGCCTTTCCTCTACAGGGAGCCAGGTTTTCCTGTGTCTACCCTTCTTAATGGCAAGGCTGTGCTCACTGAGTCTGTACTTTGTCAAGGTTTTTCTAAGGTTTTGATCAGTAACTATGGTCAAATATTTAACCACAGTGTACTGTCGATTTAGGGCCAGATCGCACTGCATGTTGCTTTGTGTTTGTGCTTGTGTTTCCCAATAAGCAATATAGTTTTCTTTTGACTGTGTTGCTATTTGGTTTATCCTGATTGATTGTATGTTCTGGTCCTGAGGCTTCAGTGTGTTAGTAGAACAGGTTTGTGAACTCAGCCCCAAGACCAGCTGGATGAGGGGACTCCTTTCTTTGCTCAGCTCTTGGCATTGCAGGGCTTGGTAGTGATATGAGAGGGGGTCACTGTAAATTAGATGTTTCCAAAACTTAATTGCTCTTTTTTGAGTTGTTATTATTAGTGGATATTGGCCTAATTCTGCCCTGCATGCATTGTTTGTAGTTTTCCTCTGGACATGTAGGATAATCTTACAGAACTCTGCATGCAGGGTTTCAATGGGGTGTTTGTCCCATTTGATGAAATCTTGTTTTGCAAGTGGACCCCACACCTTGTTGCCATAAAGTGCAATTGGTTCAATGACATATTCAATTCGTTTTAGACAAATTTGAATAGGTATTTCAATTTGCTTTAATGGCGTAGAATGCCCTGCTTGCTTTCTCTCTCAGTTCATTCACTGCCTCATTAAGGTGTCCAGTTGAGCTTATTTTGAAACCTAAGTAATTGTAGTGTGTGCAGTACTCTATATATTTTGTACCAATTGAGAACTTTGGTCTAATTCCCTGAGATCTGGATCTTCTCTGGAAAATCATTATTTTAGTATTTTTGGGGTTTACTGCCAGGGCCCAGGTCTGGCAGTACTGCACAAGCAGGATTGGCTCTGCTGTAGGCCATGTGCTGTGGGTGATAGCAGGCATAGGTCATCTGCGAAGAGTAGGCATTTAACTTCTGAATTGTGGAGACTAACACCAGGGGCTGAGGATTTTTCTAGAATAGTGGCCAATTTGTTGATGTAAATATTGAAGAGTGCAGGGCTCAGATTGCAACCCTGGATTATTAAGGAAGTTTTAGAACTCTCTCTCGCTCGCTTGCTCTCTCCGGACCTGAGTCCTAGGACCATGCCTCAGGACTACCTGGCATGATGACTCCTTGCTGTCCCCAGTATACACATAGAACACACATAAGGGTCCAATGGAGGGGCAACAGATTGCCAATGGCTGATGTAGGTTCTCAGAGTAGTGCAGGTTCACTAACTGTCTCCTGCCACTCTATCAGACTGACTTGCTGCTGAATCACACTCCTCTTTACCCTGAGGGCTGACAGAGAGGGATCACACACACACACACCGCATCCATCTATATTTCTCACCAAACATTGCTGCTTTCTCACTTTTCTTCTGTATCGACTAAATATTCCATTATAAGAAATATGGATAATATATGTATCTGCTTCTCTCTAGTGGTGTATCTTCAGACCTACACATTTAAAGCTGTGAGAAAATGTTTTATGTCGCAATTTTGAATATCAAAGAACAGAAATTGAGAAATATTATAATATATATAAAAATCCATAAAAAGCAAGCCTCAGTCAATGGCAAGACTATGTCCTTCCTATGAAATAAATAGAGAGGATAAAATAGTAATTGAATATGAGTGGGAAGTTGCATTGCTGTCACGTGGTGACCATTGTGAAAGTAGAGTACAATGTGTATAGGTTTGTGAGATGGGAGATGATTATGTCAGAATGGTCATCATATAGGAATGCTGGCAATATCCCCGTGGGACATATGTATGACTCCCTACAGTCTCCCTATAGTCTGTGTGAATGTGTTTGTGTGCTGTTACATGTACAGTGTATGTGGGTGTGTTATGAGGGTGGGTGCAAGTGTGACTATGCAAGAGTGTGTACATGTATTTGTGTGTGTGTGTTGTTGTATACAGTGAGTACAGTGCCTGTAATGTCACCTGGCGCAGCTCTGAAAGGTCCCCCTTGTTCCCTAGTAGAACCATCCCGATGGAACCTGGGGACCTTATGAAGCTCTTCTAAATACACACACCCACGCGTGCACACACACACACACGAATGCACGTAAACGCACACACACACACACACACACACACACACACACACACACACACACACACACACACACACACACACACACACACACACACACACACACACACACACACAGGGCATGCATTAGGTATAAGCAATCTACATCCAGTGTGTGTTTGTGTGCATTTGTGCATGTGCGTGTTAGTTTTACCTGTTTGCTGATATCGTACACCACCAGTGCATCGTGGGCTCCTCCGGATTATCCCAGATCTCAAAGCGAAGTGTGACATCATTCAGACATACCACCTGGGTGAGGTAGGCACCTGGGGGGGACAGAATATACTGTGACACCAGGTAGAATAAAGACATACAGTAACTTACCCTATGAGGCAACTTTCTTCAACCAGATCTCTGAGGTAGAGCCCAGTGACAGTATTAAAATGTTACTGAAACTTATACCACATCCCCTGATACATACAGGAAATTATAAGCAGTTACTTTGGCAACCTTATGAAATAAATACATTTTTAGCAAAAAAATATACTAGGGACAACTTAGCTTGTGGTTTTGAAATAAGATACTACTACAGTATATGAAAAAACAAGTTCCAGAAAAATGCTAAAATTGCACAGCTGAAAGAAAATGCCAGGCGAATATGCACATAGTGCTATGTGGCCAAAGCTATGACCATAATGCTGAAATAGCCATTAATATGATACCAATACACTTGCAGCAACCATAGTACTACCAATGACACAGTTTTACATCACGTATGTGTACTCACAGCCTACAGTGGGTAAAGTGCCCTTAAACTCATCCTTACTGAATCGTAAGTCAAGTCCTGGCCTCTCTTGTCAGTGTTGATTGCCCAGGGGACCGGTCCGTGTTGATGCTCTCCTTTGAGTCCTCTCCACCATCAAGAGAGGAGGGACAACCACAGGATACTCCACTGTTACTGGTACAGACAAAGCCAGCGCTCATATAATCCAAATATCTGGTGTTGTAGTTTTAGTTTAAGAACTCACAAGCACACAAGTGGGCACACGTTAATGTGAAGCCAGGAAAGAATGTGCAGAATTATGATGGTTTGTCTCTCTAATTTAGCTGATTATAGGTGAAGATCAAACCAAAGTCCAGCCTTGTAGAGCAGTCCACAATATTAATTCATTGTACATACCCCACACCAACTTGTCACGACTTCCGCCGAAGTCGGCTCCTCTCCTTGTTCGGGCGGCGTTTGGCGATCGACGTCACCGGCTTTCTAGCCATCGCCGCTCCATTTTTCATATTTCCATTTGTCTTGTCTTGTTCCATACACACCTGGTTTTCATTTCCCCAATCAATCTACTTGTATTAAACCCTCTGTTTCCCATCATGTGTTGTGTGTAATTGTTTCATGTTATTGTGGTGTCCAATTACGCGCTTTACTTTTGTTATGTTCCGTGTTTTGAGCGCGTTTGATTTATGTAGTGCTCTCATTTTTGGAACTAAAATAAAAGTGTGCCTGTTTACATCACACCACTCTCCTGCACCTGACTTTGCCTCTAACACACCCTCTGAAACAACTAGGCTGTACAAGAATAAAGCCAAAGAAAATTCTGATATCACCTGAAGAAACAGTAAAGAAAGAAGTCAAGCTAAATACAATACTAGTGGTAAAGAAAAAACAAGACTTGTTCCCCAGAGACAAAGAGAGAGCAGCTACAAGTGCAGTATGGGCGAGTGGGTGTGTCGAAAAGGAATGTAGTGGGTGTTTGGAAAGGAGTGGGTGTGTCGAAAAGGAAAGTAGTGGGCGTGTGGAAAGGAGTGGGTGTGTCGAAAAGGAAAGTAGTGGGCGTGTGGAAAGGAGTGGGTGTGTCGAAAAGGAATGTAGTGGGTGTGTGGAAAGGAGTGGGTGTGTCGAAAAGGAAAGTAGTGGGCGTGTGGAAAGGAGTGGGTGTGTCGAAAGCGCTCCGCTATAGGTTAGACGGTTTTGATTTAGTGTTTTTTTTTTCTTCCGTTTCTTACCACCCAACTACCATACATTTGAGCTACCATATCGTGAGAGTTTGGACTTCTGCTTGAGTCTGAGACATATTTCAATGTTAGTTTTACACAAATAATTGTACATTTTCAGTTATAAAACTGACGATTATTTATTTTTGATTAAAAGTATTTATGATCGGTGTGCTGTTGCTTCATGCATTGTATGCTTGTGCTTACTGTGACTGTCACCCTGATATTGGCTACTACAGTGGTTTCTCAATGAAAAGTTTATAGCTTATGCTGCGTCCATTTGTGGTAGAGAGTGCAGAGTCCAGAAACAGGCATGGGTCAAAACCGGGAGGACAAGAAAAGGAGAATAGCAAAAGGAGTACGGGAAAAACACGCTGAATGACGTGACTAAACATACAAGACAAACTGGCACAGAGAGACATGAAACACAGGGATAAATACACTGGGGAAAATCAGCAACACCTGGAAGGGGTGGAGACAATCACAGGAACAGGTGAAACAGAACAGGACGTGACAATAATAGGACACGTGCTGCAAGCTTGTTATTTTTCCTTATTAGATTTTTTTGTAAGATTTTATTTCATCTTTTTAGACAGTACAAAACATACACATACAAACGACAACTACATCACACCTGGCCAGACCCGCATTCTCACACCCCCATCTCCAGCACCTGCATCACTCTCCACCACATGGCCTCAAACTGCACCATTTTGTTTCTCTCCTATTGTAAAGTGTAGCCTAATGGCCAAAACAGGGCAAACTTGCAATGTATTCGATGCTTAAGTACTCTAAAGTTTTACGTTTCAAACTCAATATCACAGACCAGATGTACCCTAATGAAAAATGCATCAACCCCTACAAATATATGAATTTATTATAATCCACATAATAATTCAAACAAAAGTAGCTGTAGTGAGAGGAGAGACTGCATGCTAAAGACAATCATAAAGAACGTGTCTTTAACCCTGCATTATAATATAACTTATTTTGAACGAAAGCCAGGAATGAGTGAGTCACTCAGCCCTATGCTGTTCCAGCTTCTGTTGCCTATTTAAGTGTTCATTTAATATCCTACTTATTCTATCATCACCAAGCCTCATGCAACTGCAAAATGTCAGATGAAGCAATTTCACAAATCCAGCTGTTTTTCAACTTTGCAGTGCTGTATTAAAGGCTTTACAATTTTTTTCTTCATAGAATAACCTTTCTGATATTACTTCAACTTTATTTAGTATGGTTTACACTGTTCCAAACTGTCAGGTAAAGTATACTGTAATCTAACAGCACCTGTTTGTCATGCAACAGTATCTCTTGCGCTTTTGACAATGATTTTACATGAGTCCTAATTCACATGATATGCCTAAAATACTTATATCCACATGGCTAATAAATGATCTAAATGTTCCTTTCAATTATTTAATTAACCTATATCATGTCATTTCAGGTTATCCCTTTGGAGCACATGCAAAAGCGATTCGGAGTTGTTGGACGGAAGTTTCAAAATGCATGACAATTGAATTTGAATGAACTGAGTGATGAGGATAAAGAAGAAGAGTGATTGAATGTAATAATTGCTCTTCCTCTGTCCCACGTGCACACAAAAAAAATGGATATTACTTTGTTTATACTTTGTCAGAAGAAGTTGTAAATTGACTGTAGCATATTACTTACTAAAACTGTTGTTACACTGTAATGTTTTTATTCTAAGAGAAACTAAAATGTTCTGTTTTATTCCATTATAAATCAAAGTACATTTACATTTACATTTAAGTCATTTAGCAGACGCTCTTATCCAGAGCGACTTACAAATTGGTGCATTCACCTTATGATATCCAGTGGAACAACCACTTTACAATAGTGCATCTAACTCTTTTAAGGGGGAGGGGGGGTTAGAAGGATTACTTTATCCTATCCTAGGTATTCCTTAAAGAGGTGGGGTTTCAGGTGTCTCCTGAAGGTGGTGATTGACTCCGCTGACCTGGCGTCGTGAGGGAGTTTGTTCCACCATTGGGGTGCCAGAGCAGCGAGTTTTGACTGGGCTGAGCGGGAACTGTACTTCCTCAGAGGTAGGGAGTGCAGAGGGATCCTTGATGAAAACCTGCTCCAGAGCGCTCAGGACCTCAGACTGGGGCAAAGGTTCACCTTCCAACAGGACAACAACCCTAAGCACACAGCCAAGACAATGCAGGAGTGGCTTCGGGACAAGTCTCTGAATGAGAGCCCAGACTTGAATCCGATCTAACATCTCTGTAGAGACCTGAAAATAGCTGTGCAGCGACGCTCCCCATCCAGCCTGACAGAGCTTGAGAGGATCTGCAGATAACAATGGGAGAAACTCCCCAAATACAGGTGTGCCAAGCTTGTTCTGAATACTTATGTATATGTGATATTTCAGGTTTATTTTTTATAAATTTGCCAAAATTCATAAAAACCTAATTTGCCATTTGTCATTATGAGGTATTGTGTGTAGATTGATGAGGGAAAACAACTATTTCATCCATTTTAGAATAAGGCTGTAACGTAACAAAATGTGGAAAAAGTTTCAGAATGCACTGTATTACAACAATGAAGGATGTTTCAATGTAAAATACAAAAAACAAGTGAGTCAGTTGACTGCCCCCTGGGAACAGACATCAATTCAATGTGTGCCCAGTGGGTGGTTACTACTTTATTGTTGATTATACAAAAATGTGTACACAACCATCAGCAAACCTCATACACTTGCATGGCCTGATTGTTTTATGTGGTTTGTTATGAAAGATTTATATAAAACCCAATATTGGCCTGTGTCAGGACCCGGTTACGAACTCGGGTCTCAGGTGTGAGAAACAGTCACTTAGCAAACTGAGCCACTAATAGTCGGCAGAACCCAGAAGATGAGGCAGACACAGCAGTACTTGAGACGGTGTTTTAATAAAGTAAAAAGGAAAGTTCTTCAGGCAAAAATATAAATCCACAACAACAAAAGTAATTCCAAGAGAAAAAAGGTAATCCTCCAAGTCAAAAGGTAAATCCACAAGGTGGTAGGTACAGCAGGAAAAAGCCTCAAAAGATAATCAAAAATAAATAAACGAGAACAAAAACAGAGTACCACAAGAGAGTCCAACTGGAGCAACAAATGTTCACAGCATCGCTAGGGCTGGGTGCTAACATTCAAACACAGGGCAAAGAACTGATGAAAACTAAGGGTTTAAATACATACAAGGGAAACGAGGCACAGGTGCAAATAATAACTGGAAACAAGGGAAAACAAAAGGGTCAAAAAAGCACAATGGGGGCATCTAGTGGCCAAAACCCGGAACAATCCTGGCCAAATCCTGACAGGCCTGAAGGACAATGTGTGGTTTTACCCTGCAAAACAGGTATGGTGATATTGCATTGGAATTATATCAAAATTATTAAACAAATAAACCTATTTTTGCTAATGTAGTGAAACAAGTCCTTGACAACTAAACTCGAGTTGTTCAATGGTCAACCCTGTGTCTACTCAGTGATGTCTCAAGTCTAGATATCTCTCAGGTTCGTTGCAAGACATGTGACCAACACCAGAGGAAGGCATTGCTTGTAGGTCAAGTAGATTTATGAGCCAAACTTTTTGAGAAATGTCCAAGTTTATGGACAGTGTTCCAGATTCCAAAAACTTTAACTACACTTCTAAATATGCTATTGTCTGGGTTGTATTACTTCTATGATCAATTCAATGTATTTAATTGACTTCCTATAGTGATAATAGTCAAATAAGGCAACATGTATCAACAATTAGGCAACAGTTTGGCTTATGGAGGAACAACCATGAATCAATAGAATTTAAAGGGATACTTCAGGATTTTGCCAATGATTATGACGTTTTTATGTCTCTGTGTCCAGTATGAAAGAAGTTAGAGGTAGTTTTGCGAGTTAATGCTAACTAAACTTAGCAATTGCGCTAGCACTAGTTAACAGCTTCCTTCAAACTGCATGCAGAGATATAATTTTTTTATCAATGTGTTCATCGGGGCCGCAGTGGAGAGGGTTAAAAGCTTCAAGTTCCTCGGCATGCAAATCCCTGACAACCTGAAATGGTCCCTTCACACAGACAGCATAGTGAAGAAGGCGCAACAGCGCCTCTTCAACCTCAGGAGGCCGAATAAATTTGGCTTGGCCCCTAAGACCCCACAAACTTCTACAGATGCACCATTGAAAGCATCATGTCGGGCTGTGTCATTGCCTGGTACGGCAAATGCATCATTTGCAACCGCAGGACTCTCCAGAGGGTGGTGCAGTCAGCCCAACGAATCACCAGGGAAACACTTCCTGCCCTCCAGGATATCTACAGCACCCGGTGTAACAGGAAGGCCAAGAAGATCATCAAGGATCAGCCACCCGAGCCATGGCCTGTTCACCCCGCTACCATCTAAAAGACAGAGACAGTTCAAGTGCGGAGAGACTGAGAGAGACTGAGAAACAGCTTCACTACTAGCTTCACCAGTACCCCGCCCTGATCCTTAGTCACTGTTCTATCCGGTTACTACCCGGTACTCTACCCTGCACCTTAGAGACTGCTGCCCTATGTACATAGAGCCATTGAACACTGGTCACTTTAATAATGTTTGCATACTGTTTCACCCACTTTATATGTATATACTGTATCTAGTCATGGCTCATTCTATAGAACTTTACATTTTTCTGAATTAGGTGTGTATTTGTTTTATTTATTGCTAGGTATTACTGCACAGTTGGAGCTAGAAACACAAGCAATTTGCTGCACCTGCACTAACATCTGAAAATATGTGTATGTGACCAATAAATGTTGATTTGATATGACTGGGGAAGTAGATAAAGGGCCTCATTGACAAAATCCTAAAGTATCCCTTTAAGTTACAATGTAACCATATTGTGTTTATGGCTAGTCTACAATCTGAATATTACTTGAAAAGCACATTATATAATTCCAAATAAATACAAATAGGCCTAACCCAATCACTGTTGAAATACTTCATAGGAAATTAATTGAAAGGACATGAAGGGAAAGAAAATATAATAATATTCTATAGAACATAATTTTCACAACAAATGGGGACTTTTGAACATAAGTGGATCAAATATAATGTTATTGTTGTGAAATATGCATAGCCATTTGTCATAGTCCTTGCCTTTAAGAAGTACACGACAAGGTTTGTTTTTAGCGCTCAAAACTCATCATAAAAATAGTGGCGAGGGTGTGAGAGACTGCTGTAGTCCCATGGCAATTTGGTGGCTGCCTGCATGAGCCCCGGAAAAAGAATTTGCGTCACACCCGCCATACGAAGCCTTTCATTTCAAGCATGCATTTACTTTAAAGGCTGCTCTGACAGCATCGCGTCTCTGTCCAAGCGTGTTAACCAAGTGGATTTACAAAGATACAATTAAAAATAGGTTAGATTTTTTATAGCATTTTTATGTTTAAAAAAATCTTACATAGCCTATTAAATTATTTTGATTCCATATCTGAATAGATATATTGCCAGTCAATATATCTTTATTATGCGTGTTTACCAGGTACTCAACTATTTGTGAATTCCTCTGGGCAGCTCACGTGTTACAAATGGGCGGATTCGATACAAACGACTGCAACATTTGTTAGAAATGTCCAATTTAGCGTTTGGATAGAAACTTCACAGGAAGAGGTCTTGAAGACGGATGTAACCCAATGACCAATGTCGCGAGCGGTAACGAGCGGTTTGCCTAGTCATTTGTGATTTAACAAATGTTTCTCCCAACATTGTGACAGGCTAGTTGTACTTTCTTTTCTCGAGACGTGCTTTGGATTTCTCTTCTACATCCAACGATTTGGACCAGTAGCCTAATTACCGGGCAGAAACCAAGACATGGGGACTCAGGGCAACGGACGTAAAAGGAATCCCAATAAGGACAGGTCGACGGCCGAGGATGATACCCTTAATCTCATTGCAAGAGAGGTACGTTTTTTTGATTAGAGAACTATACGGAAGTGGGAAGTAGCCTATATTTTTCACACAGTTATTGATAAGGTCAGTAGAACCAATGTCCACTTGACAGTATTCATATTATTTCACGCTCATCTTTTTCCCTCCCCTTTCACCAAGCTGGCAGGAATATATTTTGATATCTTCTAAATGTTGTGTTACAGCCTAAATTCAAAATTGATTACATTTTTACATTATCTACACACAATGTATTAAATAAATAAATTAGATATTTCTGTAAGTATTCACACCTCTTTGCCAAGACACTAAGTTGAGCTCAGGTGCATCCAATGTCCTCAAATGTATACTAAAATATGAAAATACTATTGTCATGTCTCAAAATGGATATCTATCTTACCACTATTTTTTTATTTAACCTTTATTTAACTAGGCAAGTCCGTTAAGAAAAAAATCGTATTTCTTATTGGTGGCCAGTAACCGAAAGGTTGCTAGATCAAATCCCCTGAGAAGGTAAAACTCTGTCATTCTGCCCCTGAACAAGGCAGTGTTCCTAGGCCCAATCTTGGCTGGATGTGATACAGCCTGGATTCGAACCATGTACTATAGTGACGTCTCTTGCGATGAGATGCAGTGCTTTAGACCGCTGTGCCACTTGGGAGCCCCACTATTGTTTCTTCTGGATTTTAGAAGAAAGATACTGTTGAACTGGTTGTCAGTCTTAATTCTCGCTCAGCATCCAGCCTAACTGACTATTTTTTTTTCCAGATTTTTGACCACTTTTATTTATTTTTCTCTGGCCTCCATTGATTTAGTCATTTTAATTTTGGACATTCTACAAGGGTAAAAACTCCAATAACTTTTGAATGGATTATGATCAAGACGTGCGGTTCGAACTATTGGTTTTCTTACAGGGCTATCAACACCAATGAATCTATTATTTTACCCATTGGTCAAAATATTTGTTTTGGATTGGACCCCCTACATATGGTGACTTTCTGAGGGTGCCAACGCACACTCTTTCTGGTTCTTAAATGGTCATATCATCATGCTGTACCAAGCCAACCATCTTAAGACTCTTTTGGTAATACAGCTCAGGCAGTTTTTAGAAGTACATGACAAGAGGGTGTAGTACTTCACCAGTGTGGTCCCTCTAATAGAAATGGGACCTGCAATGCACCACGGTAGAAACACCACTGTTGAATAGAAGGAAGTGTGGTCTGTTCAGACTCATACCGGATGTTGCATGAACTTTGTATCTCACTTCACACACCAGACACACTCTAGTGACTGCGGCTTCATCATTACCCTTGGCAAGACTGTAGCAGTTGGCTATTTGAATGTTTTACTTTTCTGGTATCAAGTTAGCAGACTTTATTTACTTTACAGTCTGTTTTTTTTGTTGTCTGGAGTTGCACATTCCTGCAGTTTAGTAATCGTTGCTTCCTGTAGTCAATGTGCAGTGGGCAGAACGTGAAGTTGCTAGTTGTGTTTAAAGGTTTGATAAATAGTGTGTCAAGGGGCAGTTCCCTATATCTGCCCTTGCACATTTCCTGAGTTATGGTTTGGTTAAAAAACAATTGTCATTGGACTGTTTGCTTTTCGAAGGTAGCTTGGTGTAGTGTCAGGACAGTTGGCTAAATGCAGTATACTTTAACTGCTATAGACAGTCAGTAAAGAGAAAATACAGTGCCTTTTTTAAGTGCAGATTGGGTCGAGTCCCACACTGGCAGCCCTCTGACAGGATGGTAGGTCAGTCCGGATGTGCTGGCCGATTCTGCTACAAGGGCTTTAAAAATAGAAAGCCCCTGAAACATCAGCTGTTACTGCACACTGCATTCAGATTGTCGTGGGGGGTAGGCCATGCCGATTTAATCGGTCAACCTCTAATTCTTATAACCTGACGATCAGAGGCAGTTGATCTGAATTAAGCCTCTATTTGTATGCCATTAATAATAGGGATCTTCTGGCTACACCAGAGTTACTCGTATGAACCATTCAAAACATATCCCACACGAACAGGTGGTAATATTCTATGGATGACAAACAGCCCACTATGTTTTCGATTCAAGAAACTCTGAAGCATTATTCAGACACCAAAGGTTGGGATATGGGAATGAAACAGTCCATCATCAATCACATTTTCTACATAGGTAGTGTCCTCACAATTGAGTCTTGGAATAGTACCCAGTGTTGATGATTGTAAGGAGGCACAGCCTACATCTTTGAAATAGTATGGATGCAGAGGGATTTACCTCGTACATTTGATAAACAAAACAGAGACTTAACACTTGCTGAGGGGACACTCATAAACAGTATTTTGGTATTTTTTTTAATTTGTATTATTCCACTGTAAATACAGTCCCAAAAATATTTGCATGTTAAATCAAGTTTTCAAGATGTATAGCACTTTTATGCAGACAGAAAAACAGCAGGTATGACACCCTTTGCGTCTTATGATTGTATTTACAGTGGACTAATGGAGAGATTATTATTTATTTTTTTAAGGGCGCTGTTTGTCAGATAAATAGTTTGGGATCACCTTTGGCAAGCGAAGCAAGAGGGCTTACTGCTTTTGTAGTGGAACCACATGTCATTTTTATTTGAAAACAATAAGCGAATTGTCCTGGGTGCAAGCCCATACGAGTTTTCATTGTTTGTGTAATGCCATTGTAAAATTATACGTGCACATTTCTAAGGCATTTGGTTTGTTTTTAAAAGTAGCTAGCATTCTTTTTTTTCTGCCGTCGGAGCATCCAGAAGAAATTATCTCCGCACGTGTTTTCTATCATGGGTGCAACCGTGTGCTATGATCACCTGTTCAATGTAGCCTATTCTGCGATCAACTCATTTCTTGACCTCAATGTCACCCTGTAAAATCTACATACTGTAGGGACCATGGTTCGACATCAAGTACTAGCTTCATTTGATTCATTTCCAGAGTTCAGACCCCGAATTAAGATTTGAATGTCCTAAATGGGGGGGGTTTAGCAAAAGTTACAATTAGTCACATTATGATCTTGTTTATCTGTCTACGTAGGTGTCCTACATCCTGCAGTTGTAGTGAAAAGTGTGAACATGATCTTGAGTAATCTGAATGCATGTATGTTGAAAACCTGTCTTGCTACTGTCAGTGAGGATATATGGATTATGTCTGTAGAAGGTGAAAGCTTTAGTGTAGGTTGAATAACCTGGGGATGCCTTTCTAAGGGATAGTGAGGGAAGATGAAACTATTGAAACCCTGAGAAAGGGTCAAATAAGTTCCCATTCGTCCTGCTGCAACTGCGTGACACTTTCTTTACAAACCGGCATGTCTTGGATTGCTGTATCATCTTTGCAGGAATACCATTCACGTGAGGGGTGGACGGAAATATAGACGCAGGGCATCCTGTGACCAGGCCAGTGTCTGTATCGGTGCTGATGGCTGTCAAGTATTCTGTTGACGGCGGTGTGTTTTGTCTGAGTGCGGTTGGGAGACAAAGTAAGCCGCGGATTAAGTTGCCAGCGTTAAGTGACAGACTGAGGGGCAGTGGAGCGATGAGGGGGTGAATCAAGTGTTAAGAGAGGATTAGTCTGGGACTCTGAAGCAAGGAGGGGCACAACACACCGTCTTCCTTAATCTGACTGTCATCAATGGGACAGGCCAGATAATCGGCAGTCCTACATGTGTGCGTTGGCACACCACACAAATGCATGCAGTCACGTACACATGCGCACACAGATGAATGCAGGGATTTATTTCAAAACTGCATACATATGGACAATTAGGCTAAATTATTAAACAATTTAACAATGAGCTGTCATTTCACTCCTGTTTGAACTCCAGCATTTCCAAATCTATTAGTTTAGCTAAAAAGTATGCCAAATAAAGAAGCAGACTGAGGCTCACACAAACATGCAGATGCAAACATTAGTTCTTCAAACATTTCCTCCATATGTTGAGACATGGACGATTGGGTTCAGTTAACCTAACCTGCTCTGACCCCTGAAAAGGGAAGTCTCCATATATGGAGGCACTGTGCGTCGGCTTCCTCTCGGTGACATCACACACAGGACCCGTAGAGATTATCACAAACGCCTTCCTGTTGATTTGCTTCTACTGGGCTCCCTCCCAACCTGGGAAGCACAGTTCATTGGTCAAAATCTCTCACTGCTTGTGTTGATTGGTTTGTAGGAAGGAAGAAGCAACATGTCAAGAATAAACAGTACTGTCAGTGCTGTAGAGGTTATTGTGGCATATTGCCTAATCAATCCCCTCATCATTACAAGCAAAGGCATGTGAAATGTTGACTTGCTGCACACAATGGCTGATTGAATTTGATCTCTATGTAGGACAAGGATTTTAAGATGAGTTGAGCTTATTATTATTTTATAATAATAATTTTAAGGTACAACGTTGATCTGTATAAACAATAGTATGCAAGTGTAAACACCATGGGACCACGCAGCCGTCATACTCAGGAAGGTGACGCGTTCTGTCTCTTAGAGATGAATGTACTTTGGTACGAAAAGTGCAAATCAATCCCAGAACAACACCAAGGGACCTTGTGAAGATGCTGGAGGAAACAAGTACAAAAGTATCTGTATCCACAGTAAAACAGTCCTATATCGACATAACCTGAAAGTCCGCTCAGCATGGAAGAAGCCACTTCAAACCGCTGTAAAAAAATAAAAAATAAATAACTAACTTCCTTCCTGTAATTGTTACAGTACTTGAATTAACAATTAGTGTTCAAACTAGATGTAAATCAACTTGTTTCAGCTGTTCCTTTTTACCCAGTTGTGAAATTGCAACGTTATTACCTTCTCTTCGGCGACAAAACTTGACTCCAGGATTACTTTGTATGTGACTGGGCGTGTAGCCGGGTGGGGTTAGAGTAATGCTTTGAGGTAATGACTAGTATTAGCAGATGCTATTACTAATGACTAATGGCTGCATATAGTGCGTTTTATGGCTGCACTGACTGTGTTTTGATAAAGATGAGGGGGTCAGTTGTTCCTTGACTTTTGACCATTTATTTGGATTCATTACGTCTGTCATTAAGAAGTGGTTTGGTCCAAATCGGATGTTAGGTATTATATTTAATGAACATTATAAGAATCCTTAAAGTTTAAATGGCCAACTTTGGTACAATCAATTGGCTTAAATTCTCAGTTAAAACATTCCTGAAACATTATTTTGTTGAAAGAACATTTATCTTAGAAACGGGTAACTACAGAAACCATTTCAGAACAATCTGAGATGGTGGGTGTCATGGCTTGCTGAAACTAAATGGAATGACCCTGTCCTTAGCTTGTGAGCCACTTGTGGTCAGAGTGGGACTTAAAGGGGATAGGCTAGGCTAATGGTAATGACAACTGCTATACCACAGGGCTCACAGGGAAAACTGCCCTCGGGTGGGATTTTAAGGCTGAAGCTAACAAGAAATCTCATGCCACGGAGCTCTCTATGTAACTCCTACTTTCCCCTGGGAGCTAACGAAAGATCAACGTGGCTTACTGGAGATCGGAGAAGTAAAGGCATGCCAAAGAGAAAGATCCACTAATCTTCTTTCTTGAACTGACCGTATACACACACACACACACATACCTACACTCTGCTTTAGAATTACAAGTACACTGAGGAGTGATTAACTGAGGGAGCAACTATCACACCATTTTAAAAACACATTAAAATAGTGTAGTACTATTAAATTAATGACCACCAATGATCCTGATGAACCCATTCTTGGCATCGCTACAAGTTGTTCATGGCTGTTTACCACTTATCAGAAAGGGATTTCCCAGAAGTGGGTCTCGCTTGGTAGGAACTAGGCAGCCTTCCACTTCTCTGGAAAATTATTCCTTGCCAGATGCTTTCAAGAACAGACTGAGGCGGATGGTCTTGCAGGAATCTAATGTAAACTCCAATAGCTGACATTTACATTCCTCTAAACCACTACTATGTCATCCACCTTTCCTCATTGGTACTCTATGGCCTCTACCAGTGGTGTATGCTGTTACAGAAAAAAAGGCTCTGTTCCAATCGAAAATGCATCCTTCTCCATTCTTGAAAGTAATTGCTGATCTCACACTGTTGAATAGGTGACGGCTGGGCTAGCTTTCATATTATCTAATTGTGTGAGATCAGTCATTACTTCAAGAAAACTAGGAAGGCAGAACTCATTTCAACAGGGCCTAGAGTTGCATTGTGGAGTTCACAGGTCAAGACAGTGGACTATAAACTGGTCTGGTATGTTTCACGACAGGGAGAGCGTTCTCTTTCACTACTGCCTGTATGGAACACAAAAGCAAGTCCTGCAGGCTCTAGTTTTGTCTTTATTATTGTCATGTGGTCAAGTGATGCATATAAAGACCTAGTTAAGCGGCAGCTGGCCCAGAACAGAGTGACACATCTTGCTCTTCATGGTAATCAGAAGGCTAATATAAATACTATGCATGCCAGTCTCTCTTCGCTAAGAGTTGAAGAGAGACTGACTGCATCACTTTTTGTAACAAACGTTGTTAAGTTCCAAATAGTTTGCATAGTCAATTTACACACAGTTCTGACACACACACGCTAACCCTGCCAGACATGCCACCAGGGGTCTTTTCACAGTCCCCAAGTCCAGAACAAATTCAAACAAGCGTACTGTATTATATAGAGCCATTATTGCATGGAAGTCACATCTCATATTGCTCAAATAAACCTGCAAACCTGGTTTAAAAACACCGGATCAAGCAACACCTCACTGCAAAACGCTTCTCCCGTATTTGACATAGCCTACATATCAATACATACACACAATCTCTATGTCCCGTTTTTACATTTGTAGTTGTGTCCTTGAACTGTTCTTGTCTAATGTTCTGTATTATGTCATATTTCATGCTTTGTGTGGACCCAAGGAAGAGTAGCTGTTGCTTTCTCAACAGCTAATGGGGATCCTAATAAAATACCAAATGTCACCCTACATTTCTGTAGAAGAAAGTGAATGACGATGATTTTTTTTTTTAAACACGTGGTCCGGAGTTGGGGAAACGCAGACGGGCGAGGGAGGAGGCGTTGGAGCATTCTGTGCAAGCTTGTACAGTGACATTCTGACAGCCCCAGGGACAGGAAGGAAGTGCTTACTCACACGCTCTCTCACACTCTTGCGCTCTCGCTTTCTAACACTGTCACTTTGAAGGAAAAGGCCCTGCTCTCACTCAAGTGGATCCAAGTCAACACGCATGAGTACAAACTGCATGCGACACGCACAAAGCATGGCCGTACCCACGACAATGCTTTCCGACGGGCGACACGGCCTCTTCTTCCTAATATTCTGATGGCTAATGTCCAATCGCTAGAAAATTAACTTTTAACTCGGAGCAAGGCTTCAATCACAGAGCTACATCAGGGAATGCTGTTTCTTTGTTTGTACAGAGCCATGGCTTACAGACATTACACTCGACTCTGCTATTCAACCAGACAGCTTTTCCATTTTCCGTATGGATCAAAAGACAGGTTCTGGTAAGAGTAGGGGGAGGCGTATGCTTCCTCATCAACAATTCTTAGTGTACTGAAGTTCAACATCTCAAGCTCCTGTTCACCTGACCTGGAGTTTCTAATGCTAAAATGCCAACCCCACTATATGCTGAGGTAATTCACGTGTGTTATCACAGCTGTGTACATACCGCCACAACAAACATCAAGGTGGCACTCCGCGAACTGTGCAAGAATCCTCTCACCCGGAAGCAGTCTTTACTGTCGTGGGATATATTAACCAAGCACGTTTTAAAACATTCTTCCAAATATCACATGTGTATCCTGCCCCACGAGAGGAAACGTACTGGACCATGTACATACAAACATCCAATCAGATCACGTCTCCCTGTTCCTACTCCCCACCTACAAGCATCAATTCAAGAGCGAGCTACCAACAGCGGTTCTGTACAGAGGAGGCAGACACAATGCTGCAGGACTGTTTTGAGAATATTGATTGGAATATGTTCAAAGATTCATCCACCCAGGCCTCATCCATCAACATTGAGGAGTATACATTTTCAGTCACAAGCTTCATTAGGAAATGTCTGTTCTACCCAAAATAACAATCCGGACATACCTCAACCAAAAACCCTGGATGACCGGAGATATCCGTGCCATGATGAGAGCCCGTACTGCCACATTCAATGTCAGCAGAACAAACCTTGATGACTTGGTGGCGCGCAAAGCATACAAGACAAGCAGGTGCGAGCTCCACAAATCCATTAGGGATGCAAAAAGACAATACAGACTCAAACTTGAATTGATTTTCTGCCACTCACACTCGCAAAGCATGTGTTAAGGACTACAGACTATCATGGACTACAAAGGTAAATCCAGCTGTCTAGTGCCCACTGAAACCTCACTCCGAGACGAGCTTAACACATTCTATGCTCGCTTCGAGGCAGACAACACAACCAGGTGCTTTCGCTCTCTGAGGCTGGACAAAAGGAACATCTGGACAAAAGGAACACCAATTTGAGAAAGCTGTTCATTGACTACAGTTCAGCATTCAACACTATTGTTCCCTCCAAGCCCTGCGTCTGGACACTACCCTCTGTAACTGGATCCTGGACTTCCTGATGGGCAGACCACAGGATGTGAGGATTGGCAACAACACCTCCTCCACACTGACTCTTAACACAGGGGCCCCCCAGGGGTGTGTGCTCAGCCCTCTGCTGTACTCCCTGTTCACCCACGACTGCGTGTCTTTGCACTACACCAACTCCATCGTCAAGTGTGCTGACGACACCATGGGTGTAGGCCTGATGACCAACAACGATGAGTCAGCCTATAGGGAGGAGGTAAGTGAACTGGCATTGTGGTGCCAGAACAGCAATCTCTCCCTCAATGTTAGCAACTTCCAATAAAAAATGCACACCAATAAAAAATGCAGTAGAGAGTCAGCAGTTAAGTTCCTCGGCGTCCACATCACTGAGGACTTGACATGGACCAGCAACACCACCAGTCCTGTCAAGGGCACCGCAGCGTCTCCACTTCCTAAAACGACTGAAGAAACTCGGCATGCCACCCCGGGTCCTCTCCAAATATGATCACTGCACCATTGAGATCATCCTGACTGGTTGCATCTCATCTAGCCTGGTACGGGAGTTGCTCCATCCAAGACCACAATGCCATCCAGCGGGTGGCGAAGACGGCCCAGTACAACATTAAGACATCTACTCGAAACGGTGCCTGACGAAGGCCCACAGCATCAAGGACCCCACACACCCCAGTCATGAGCTGTTCAATCCCTTACCGTCAGGCAGATGGTACCGGAGCATGCGTCTGATACCACCAGGCTCCGGGACAGTTTCTTTCTACAAGCCATCAGGCTACTGAACACTTGAACTGGACTGATCACCTGCACTGACTCTCGGCACCTTCGCACATACGCAACACACATCGCAACTGCTGCTACCAGACTTGGCATACTGCACAATTTAAACACTTAATCCCTCCTTCCCCAAAACACGTGTAAATACACTACATGCTCGTCAAACATCTCATTCCAGAATCATGGGCATTAATATGGAGTTGTTCCCCACTTTGCTACAGCCTGCACTGTTCTGGGAAGGCTTTCCCCTAGACGTTGGAACATTGCTGCGGGGACTTGCTTCCATTCAGCCACGAGCATTAGTGAGGTTGAGCACTGATGTTGGGCGATTAGGCCTGGCTCGCAGTCGGCGTTTCAATTAATCCCAGAGGTGGTATTTTATTATTTCTTATTGTTGTCTAAGGAACCTGCAAGTAAGCATTTCATTGGACTGTGTATACCATGTGTATCCTGTACATTCGACTAATAAAACTTAAACATTTCACGTCAATATACAAACCGGAATACACACACGATTATTTCCGTAATACATTATTTATTTAAAGAGTCTAACTCCCTTTTGATAGCCGCTTATTTTACTCACATATCAGCCTTCCAAATGATACCTACCTTATTATCAAAGGTTGAATGTGTCTGTTTGCCTTTCCTATGTATTTAAAGACTAAATCATTGTGTGCCATATACTGTAGAATATTACAAAATAAGCAATGTTCTGATATTAATGGAAGTCGACGTGGTTAATTTCCCAGCAGTGCATTGCAACATACTGTAGTCAAACTGTTGGGAACATGAGCCCTGTCTAGGAAAATGATTTCTGGTGACATGTTCATCCTCTCCATTCACAGATGTTGGAGTTCATGCTAAACTAATGATCTCTCTCGTTCTCCCTTGCTCCCTTTTCATCTTCCATTTCCTTCTCCCTGTTTTCATCTTTCTCTCTAACTTAGGCAGAGGGCAGGCTTGCTCTGAAGAAGGCGGCCAGGGCAGAGGCCAGAGAAATCCGTATGAAGGAGCTGGAGAGACAACAGGAGGAGGTATAACTAAAGAGCACTACATTACACCCCAATACACACATAATGTACACACTTATGTTATAGAGCACATAGAACACATGCACACAAACATGCATGCACATAGTATCCATAACTACAGAACAACTACAGTTCGATAATGACAGACAAAATCAGACCTGATGTAGTAAGGTACCTTACAAAGACTTAATCCCAAAACTACCCCAAGCTTTAGGCACCATGACCCATGTCACATGACCAAGGAGTCAGGTCGGGAAGCGGTGTCTGTTATTAAATTCCTTCTAACCCCCCCCCCCTTAAAAGAGTTAGATGCACTATTGTAAAGTGGTTGTTCCACTGGATATCATAAGGTGAATGCACCAATTTGTAAGTCGCTCTGGATAAGAGCGTCTGCTAAATGACTTAAATGTAAATGTAATTAAAGACAAAAGGCATTTACTGTGAACAGTGTTTCATTCTTAAACGTCCTGTGCCAGGGTGGGTCCAGTGGTCACCAGTGTTAATGGTGTACCATAATCTCCATTGCACTAGAATGCACAGCTGGTAATTTCTACCAAACAAATTAGCCTACACTCTTAAGTCATAGTGCGAGACTTTGGCAACTAAGCCCTTTTTCCACTTATTCAGTCAGATGAAGTCATGGATACTATTTTTATGTCTGCGTGCAGTTTGAAGGAAATTGCTAACTAGCGTTAGCGCAGTTGCTAACTACATATATTTAGCACAACTGCTAACTAGTGTTAGCACAATGACTAAGTCTTCTCTAATGTTATTTAGCAATCGCTTGTGAAACTACCTTCAAACTACACACAGACACACAAAAATGAATTGCCAAAAAGTCATATTATCCCTTTAACACCATGAGTATAATCAACAGCCAAGAATATTATCATTAGATCTAGGAAATAAGGGATCCTAGTTTTGCCTTTTGGACCCATCATTTCTTAATAAGATTAGTCTAATCTTAGTACCATGTGCTCCAGAATATTCTATCTAGTTGCCAGCTTAGTGCATTCGGAAGGTATTCAGACCCCTTAACTTTTTCCACATTTTGTTACATTAGAACCTTATTCTAAAATGTATTAAATAGTTTTGTTTCCCTCATCAATATACAAACAATACCCCATAATGACAAAGCAAAAGCAGGTTTTTAGAAATGTTTGCAAATGTATAAAAAAAAAGAAAATGGAGGACCTCCCGAGTGGCGCAGCGGTCTAAGGCACTGCATCGAAGTGCTGGAGGCATTATAACTGACCCGGGTTCATTCCTGGGCTGTGCCATAACCAGCCGTGGCCGTTGTGTTGTTATGGCTGGGGGGGGGGGCTTTACATGGCTCATCGCGTTCTAGCGACTCCTTGTGGCAGGCCGAGTGCCTGCAGGCTGACCCCGTCACCAGTTGAAGGTGTTTCCTCTGACACATTGATGTGGCTGCCTTCCGGGTTAAGCTGCGCGGTTAGGCGGGTAATGTTTCGGAGGATGCATGACTCTACCTTCGTCTCTCCCGACCCTGTTGGGAGGATCTCTGCTGTGCTCCGTTCATCTTTCCCTCTTGCCTGACTAGTCTCCCAGTCCCTGCTGCTGAAAAACATCCTCACAGCATGATGCTGCCACCTATACATCACCGTAGGGATGGTCTTTGCTTGGTGGAGTTCTGCAGAGATGGTTGTCCTTCTCAGATTGACCATCGGTTTCTTGGTCACCGCCCTGACCAAGGCCCTTCTCCCCCGATTGCTCAATTTGGCTGGGCAGGAAGCTCAAGGAATAGTCATGGTGGTTCCAAACTTCTTCCATTTAAGAATGATGGGGGCCACTGTGTTCTTGGGGACCTTCAATGCTGCAGACATTTTTTGGCACTCTTACCCAGATCTTTAACTCAACACAATCCTGTCTCGGAGCTCTACGGACAATTCCTTCGACCTCATGGCTTGGTTTTTGCTCTGACATGCACTCTCAGATGTGGGACATTTATATAGAGCTGTGTGTGCCTTTCCAAATCATGTAAAATTAAATGAATTGACCACATGTGGACTCCAATCAAGTTGTAGAAACTACTCAAGAATGGTCATTGGAAACCGGATGCACCGGAGCTCAATTTCGAGTCTCATATCAAACTGTTGAATACTTATGCAATTAAACTTTGTTCATTTGTAATAAATGTGTGAACATTTCATAACCTGTTTTCGCTTTGTCATTTTGGGGTATTGTGTGGATTGAGGATTTTTATTTAATCAATTTTAGAATAAGGCTGTGAAGTAACAAAATGTGGAAAAATTGAAAGGGTCTGAATACTTTCCGAATGCGCTGTATGCTCATATAAACCCAGGCTGGATGATACTATGTATTTCAATTAAATGTTTCAAGTAAAATATCACACCTTTTTTGTTGTAGTGTGGACAGTAACATTATCTTTATACTTTAATCATTTCTATGTTTAGCTCACATACACATTAGAAGTATGCTTCAAGCTTCTGTAATAGATAAATGTGGCAAATGTTTATTTTTTTTATATTTACAGCGCCTTTTATCAGTCGTGTGTGTGTGTGTGTGTGTGTACACACACTACCGTTCAAAAGTTTGGGGTCACTTAGAAATGTCCTTGTTTTTGAAAGAAAATGAATTTTTCTGTCCATTTTAAAATAACATCAAATTTATCAGAAATGCAGTGTAGATGTTGTAAATGGCTATTGTAGCTGTAAACTGCTTTTCTTTTAAATGGAATATCTACATGGGTGTACAGAGGTCCATTATCAGCAACCATTACTCCTGTGTTCCAATGGCACATTGTGTTAGCTAATCCAAATGTATCATTATCAAGGCTAAATGATCATTAGAAAACCCTTTTGCAATTATGTTAGCACAGCTGAAAACTGTTGTGCTGATTTTAAAGAAGCAATCAAACTGTCCTTTAGACTAGTTGAGTATCTGGAGCATCAGCATTTGTGGGTTCGATTACATGCTAAAAAAAATCAAGAATCAAGAATATTAACTGTTTACTTTGAAAGCTCACCAGCCTTAGTGCATCAAGCAACAATTACTAGCATAGGCCTACTGGTCTTTTGGTATGTCAAAATTGACATTGATTGTTTGCATTTGGAATTTGTTTTCAAATGTATTTCATAGTAAAAATGTGGTGTAGCCTCAATAAATAGACAAAGATTTGTAGTTGAACAAAGTCATTGCATGTAGGCTATAGATATTTGTTTTTACTTGACTTGTGACATGCTGTTAGAATGCACGACTTGGACTTGACTCGATCCGTTCTGCTTGGGACTCGACTCTGACCTTGTGACTTGAATAATAGTGACTTAGTCCCACCTCTGTGAGTTTGTCATTATATTTAGCATTTGTCCCATTTTAGATGTGAAAAATGCCAGCTATGAGACACTCAAAAGACACGTGGTTGAGCAAATGGCACCGTCCCTGTGTTATGGTATAGACATGAGCAGGTGCGTCATCTGGACCAACTATTGAGGAAGTTGACTAAACCATTTCAACCATCTCCCCCTATCAAGCAATGTTTGAAATATGTTCTACCCTCTTGTGGCTTTGAGTCAGTGACTCAATTAACACAGATTAACAGTCAGTGTCCAGATTAGTCTGGTCAGGAAGTTTGTGTGTAGTTTAAACCCTCAATCCAAGCCTCAAAGGAGCTTAGTGGTCTGTGCTCGTTAGTGAAGCCTCTAGTTGACTAACAGTGGTTTGCTCCAACGACGTTGAGTCTGAACAACACGAGCAGAGGGTGGCTATGCTTTCTGCTACTGTCCGGATGCTAACTATAGGAGATATACTTTTCAACTGGATGAAACTCTCAAGCCAGAAGTGGATTACTAGCTGTATCTGTACAGTAGCGCTAACCTGAATCATCAGGTCGTCGTTGTAGCGTCATCTGACCTGGGAACTTTCAACCTCCCTGATCCCATCTGCAAGCCAGGCCGTCATCATTGGCGACGTCTGTATGGCACACACTACGTTTGCATCGTGACAGCAGCAGGACGGCCGGGCGGCGGTTGGCAGGGAGGGGGATCCGGGCTGCCCTTAGTGGGCGTCCGGCGACCCCTCCAAATAGAAAGGTGAGCTCGGTATGTTGGAAGCTAGTTGGGACGTGAAGCGGGAGGTACAGTACCTAAGCTTATTGTGTGAATGTAACTCATCTGATTAATGGACTTGCGCTGCGCGAGGCAAGTTAAGTATTTACGTGTTTTATATACTCTTGAAAAATTAAGTAACGCTTTTCATTCTTGACCAAAAACTTTTAAAAAAAATTAAAAATGTTTTAATAAACAAGTGAAATCACCAATTTTGTGAAGTGCACCAGTCCCACCTGCAGCAAAGCACCCCCACAACATGATGCTGCCACCCCGTGCTTCACGGTTGGGATGGTGTTCTTCGGCTTGCAAGCCTCCCCCTTTTTCCTCCAAACATAACGATGGTCATTATGGCCAAATAGTTCTATTTTTGTTTCATCAGACCAGAGGACATTTCTCCAAAAAGTACGATCTTTGTTCCCATGTGCAGTTGCAAATCGTAGTCTGGCTTTTTTATGGCGGTTTTGGAGCAGTGGTTTCTTCGTTGCTGAGCGACCTTTCAGGTTATGTCGATTATAGGACTCGTTTTACTGTGGATATAGATACTTTTGTACCTGTTTCCTCCAGCATCTTCACAAGGTTCTTTGCTGTTGTTCTCGGATTGATTTGCTCTTTTAGCACCAAAGTACGTTCATCTCTAGGAGACAGAACGCGTCTCCTTCCTGAGTATGATGGCTGCGTGGTCCCATGGTGTTTATGCTTGCGTACTATTGTTTGTTCAGATGAATGTGGTACCTTCAGGCATTTGGAAATTGCTCCCAAGGACGAACCAGACTTGTGGAGGTCTACGAATTGTTTTTCTGAGGTCTTGGCTGATTTCTTTTGATTTTCCTATGACGTCAAGCAAAGAGGCACTGAGTTTGAAGGTAGGCCTTGAAATACATCAACAGGTACACCTCCAATTGACTCAAATGATGTCAACTAGCCAATCGGAAGCTTCTAAAGCCATGACATAATTTTCTGGAATTTTCCAAGCTGTTTGAAGGCACAGTCAACTTAGTTTATGTAAACTTCTGACCCACTGGATTTGTGATACAGTGAAATAATCTGTAAACAATTGTTGGAAAAATTACTTGTCATGCACGAAGTAGATGTCCTAACCGACTTGCCAAAACTATAGTTTTAACAGGAAATTTGTGGAGTGGTTGAAAAACGAGTTTTAATGACTCCAACCTAAGTGTATGTAAACTTCCGACTTCAACTGTATGAAGGGCCTACATGAATCAACTTTCACAGTGAATGCTTTTGTTTCTAGGTTATGTGCTGGTTAGTTGAACTTTGCTAAATGCTTTAAAAAAATATTGTGCCTAATGCAAGCCTTCCTGTTAGATTGCAAAGCAGCACACAATTGAGCTAAATGTTTGGATATTAAATGCATGTCAAGTGCAGGTGTGCTGTTAATCACATCTGAAGACTGGGGGCCATTTAGGACGTCATCTACTGTGGATCGCTAAAATATTATAATGATACTTCATCAATTCAAATTTTATGGTGACACTATTTCAAAGATGGTTTGGTATGGTTTAAAAACTTGGGAACCAAGCTTGAGCTATCGGTGTGGCCGGTTGTCGCCCGTTGAAATATCTTCATGCCTAGAAAAAAGAAACTCCAGGCTTCAGTCATAACTGTCCATTTATATATATATTTTTTAAATGAATTACACAGGGCAGTTTGGGGGGGGGGGGTCCCTTCTGGAATAACAGACATTCTGTGGTAATAAATACATAACAAACGTTCTCTAGTAATACTAGTCCGTGTGAATAGGGTTTAAGTAGATGTTGTCAGAATACTGATCTCTGCATATTTGGAGCTGTGTGTGACCTGTGTGTGGGTGACCTGTACTCAATTTACAGCGGGGCAAACAAGTTTGCTGTTATTCAGTCTGAATGCACATCAGTGTTTCTTCTAATTTCCCTGCTTCGCATATTCGATATTATGCTTATTGATAGCTTGCTAGCAAACATCCTCACCTATTGATTTATCATAGTAGCAGGCTAACAGGAGGCAGCAGAAATGTCAATGATCAGACCGAAACGTGATGAGAAGTGATCGGGTGAAATATGAAGCGATTGAATGGAGATCGCTTCGCTCTATCCAATCAGACCAGCAGGATCAATGTACAGCCCACCCTTCTCTTTACACACAGGCAAACTAGCCAGTTGATTTATTGACAACATGGTGCACCTCCCCTCCCCTGTCTTCTTGGTGTTCACAATTTTTCCTAATCATTACACTTTTGTTCTAAATTGAATCTCCTTACTCATCATCGATATTCAAATGTAGTCGTAAGGTCGCGTGCACGATTGTTGGTAAACAGGCTCTCAATACTTTTCTGTTCGTGACTTAAGAATTCTGCCAACAGTGCAATGTAAAATGCAACTGTTTAGAAGTCGGAGAAGGAGGAGGACATTGCTTTCGAAATGGCAGATTTTTTTAAATGACAAAATCAAATGGCAGGGGGAGTTGGCATATGGCTGTTCTAGTATTTAAAGTATGAGGAGCACTGTTGGCTTGGTATTGGGGGGAGAGATTTTGTCTCAGCAGTCGCAGCTTGTAGACGGAGCTCAAAGGTACAATGTATAGAACAGACGATTGAAACCGGTAGTTGACCCAGATCAGTAGGAGTATCTTGTTTGGTTTGCTTATTTGCTCACGTAGGCGTCCACCAAGACCAGATCAAAAAGTTTGTACAAGTAAACTGGAGGCTATTTAGAAGACTCTTCAAACACTTTAAGGAACCACGCATATTGAGTTCATCCGACTTCATTTGGTGATTGCAATCGCTAATGCATTTCATAATTAATTAATTCATAAGCCTGTAAAAACATTTTTTGTGTAAGTTGGAAAAGCAGAATATAGATTTAAGTTGTCCAAATGGACAATAAAAAAAAAATCATACAAATTACAATATCAAACAATTACTACCCACCACTGCGACCTGTATGCTCTCGTTGGCTGTCACCTATGTATTGCTAGGTAAAGCTCCGCCTAATCTCAGCTCACTGGTCACCATAGCAACACCCACCCGTAGCACATGCTCCAGCAGGTCTATTTCACTGGTCATCCCCAAAGCCAACACCTGCTTTGGCCGCCTTTCCTTCCAGTTCTCTGCTGCCAATGACTGGAACGAATTGCAACAATCACTGAAGTTGGAGACTCACATCTCCCTCACTAACTTTAAGCATCAGCTGTCAGAGCAGCTTACTGATTGCTGCAGCTGTACACAGCCCATCTATAAATAGCCCATCCAAACAACTACCTACCTCATCCCATATTTGTTTTTGTTTTTCTGCTCTTTTGCACACCAGTATTTATACTAGCACATCCTCATCTATCACTCCAGTGTTAATTGGTAAATTGTAATTACTTCATCACTATGGCCTATTTATAGCCTTACTTCATTTGCACACACTGTATTCAGATTTTTCTATTTTGTTATTGACTGTACGTTTGTTTATACCATGTGTAACCGTGTGTTGTTGTTTGTGTCGCACTGCTTTGCTTTATCTTGGCCAGGTCGCAGTTGTAAATGAGAACTTGTTCTCAACTGGCCTACCTGGTTAAATAAAGGTGAATTATTTTATTTAAAAAAATACTTAGATCAGAATTGCGTCAGTGTCCTCCGGATGCGATGTGTTGGACACTTCTCCCAATCTCAGCAGAGCTGGTGGAAGTAGAATTATTTTTAGCAATAACCTGTCTCTTTGTGGCCCTTACTCTAATTACTGTACTGTTCTCTATCCTATGTAGCTTTACATACCGAATACAGATTTCCTTTATTTTTTATTTTCTTTCTCTCTCGGTCTATCTATTTTCTATTCTCTTTCTGTATCCCAATGTCACTTGTTTCTTTCTTTCCCTTTGTTTCCCTGGTTCCTCCTCCATTACCCTGGCTGCTTCAATAGATCTTTCAGGTTCAGAAGGAAGGCTTGTTGCTACTTGCTTTTTTAAATGTATTTCCTGTACTGTTTTTCTACTTTCATTATCATCTTGTAAAAATGTGCTTGAATTTTAAATGCTAAGTAGTAAAAAAAAAAATGCATTCCCATATAAATGTTGGACACCTACTCATTTCAGTGTTTTTCTTATTTTTAGTATTTTCTTCATTGTAGAATAATAGTGAAGACATCAAAACTATGAAATAACACTTATGGAATCATGTAGTAGCCAAAGAAGCGTTAAACAAATCAAAATATATATTTGAGATTCTTCAAAGTAGCCACCCTTTGCCAGCTGTTGTAAACTCTTAGCATTCTCTCAACCAGCTTCACCTAGAATGCTTTTCCAACAGTCTTGAAGGAGTTCCCACATATGCTGAGCACTTGTTGGCTGCTATTCATTCACTCTGCGTTCTAACTCATCCCAAACCATCTCAATTGGGTTGAGGTTGGGTGATTGTAGAGGCCAGGTCATTTGATGCATCACTCTTTCTTGGTCAAATAGCCCTTACACAGCCTAGAGGTGTGTTGGGTCATTGTCCTGTTGGAAAAACAAATTTATAGTCCCACTAAGAGCAAACCAGATGGGATGGTGTATCGCTGCAGAATGCTGTGGTAGCCATGCTGGTTAAGTGTGTCTTGAATTCTAAGGAAATCACAGACGGTATCACCAGCAAAGCACCATCACACCACCACCTCCATGCTTCACGGTGGGATCCACATGCGGAGATCATCCGTTCACCTGATCTGCGTCTCACAAATACATGGTGGTTGGAACCAAAAATCTCAAATTTGGACTCATCAGTTCAATGGACAGATTTCCACCGGTCTAATGTCCATTACATGTGTTTCTTAGCTCAAGCAAGTATTCTTCTTGTCCTTTAGTAGTGGTTTCTTTGCAGCAATTAGACATGAAGGTCTGATTTCACGCATTCTCCTCTGAACAGTTGATGTTGAGATGTCTGTTACTTGAACTCTGAAGAATTTATTTGGGCTGCAATTTTTGAGGCTAACTCTAATGAACTTATACTTTGCAGCAGAGGTAACTCTGTCTTCCTTTCCTGTGGCGGTCCTCATGAGAGCCAGCTTCATCATAGCGCTTGATGGTTTTTGCGACTGCACTTGAAGAAACTTTCGAAGTTCTTGAAATGTTCCTTATTGACTGACCTTCATGTCTTAAAGTAATGATGGACTGTCGTTTCTATTTGCTTATTTGAGTTGTTCTTGCCTTTTTAATATAGACTTGCCCTATATGGTAAAAGGCAATCTTCTGTATACCACCCCTACCTTGTCACAACACAACTGATTGGCTCAAATGCATTAAGAAGGAAAGACATTCCACAAATTAACTTTTAACAAGGCATACCCGTTAATTGAAATGCATTCCAGGTGACTACCCCATGAGGCTGGTTGAGAGAATGCCAAGAGTGTGCAAAGCTGTCATCAAGGCAAAGGGTGGCTACTTTAAAGAATCTCAAATATAAAATCTATTTTGATTTAGCATTCTTTTTTTTCTTTTTTTACTACATGATTCCATATGTATTATTCATAGTTTTGATGTCTTCACTATTATTCTACTAATGTAGAAAATAGTAAATATAAAGAAAAACCCTTGATTGAGTAGGTGTCCAAACTTTTGACTGGTACTGTAGCTAGATAATAATGAAAGTCTGAGCTGTGAGTGTCCTTCCTCCACCCTTCCTCTCCTGCTCTTTCCTCAGAAATATTATGGCTTGGAGAGCAAAGTAGACAGTGACTGGGGACACGTCACGCAATAGATGGTACAGTCGCTTCCTGGTTATGGGGGTCAATAACAATAATTAATATTTGGCAAACCTATGTATCGCTGAATGAATTAGCTGTACTAACAGTTGTGGAATAATCATTTGTTTTGATTAATGCATTATGGAAATTTACTCATTTAGAATATTCAGAACTGTTGAAAAAGAGAGAAAGAGGTCATTTGGTCACAGTCATCGTCATTTTATAGACCGAGGAGAGATCCTGTTTCAATGAACCATGTTAAACACCAAGGTTGGGGTCAATTTCGATTCAGGAAGTAAACTGAAATTCCAATCTTCTTGTTTCAAAAAATGAATTGGCATTTCAGTTTACTTCCTGAATTGACTGTTTAACCACAGGTCAATAGTAAACATTTTCTTCCAAATACAGATGTTGTACTGGGAAATAAAATCAACTCCTTGTTTGTTTCCCACACAGATCTCAGACGATGATGAGCCGATGTTGGTGGGCAGCCGAGGCAGTGCGAGGGTCAGTATCACTCAAACTCCGCCATCTTTATTTTCAAACCAATTGCACAAACTCTGACCCTGTTAGTTAAGAGACTTGAGGTAGAAATTACCCCTGACCTCAGATCCAGGATCAGATTTTCTAGTTCCACATCCTAACTGTAGCCATTAGGACAGTAAAAATAAACATCTGACCCTGGACCAGTGGTTAGGGGCAATTTCTATTAACCTGCGTAAAGAGATGCACGTGAATGTTTCCATAGCTGCTCACAAGGGGGTTGCAAGTACAACCATCACTTGGTGCTTAAACCCTTGGTGACGATGCTTTTATGTCATTGAGCAGTCGGATCTTGATGCAATCGAGGCCTACGGAGGAGTGGTAAGAGCTAACCCTTGCATGCCATAATGGTTCTTTTGTCGGTAACATTAGTTTTTATAATTTAAACACTATTCAGAGCAAGGCAAAGATGGAGTACCAATACACGACAGTCCTCTTAGGAGAAAATTAAGTATACCAGGATCAGGCACCAATTATTCCCCGGTAGTTTTTGCTCTTAGCGATGGCAAAATAGCTTCACAGGAAGACCTACAGATTGTTCGGTTGGCTCATTATTTACATGAACTCAAACCTTCCATCAGTTGAACTGCTGATGTGATAGTTACTAACCATGTGTTTTAATGTGTGTTTGGAAGATTGGATAGGTGTGCAGTGTTGGGTTCGTGTCTGTGCGTGTCACAAACATTAGCATGGAGGACTAATTGTGTTCAGACATAATGGTGTGTGTGCTCAATGGAGAAAGTTGGCACGGCTGTGTGACACAAAGCCTGACTAATTGACATTTGTGTTCTAAAGTTGAGTTGCATGTTCTATTACCATTTACCATCTGAACTACTAATGATTGCAACTCTGAGCCATGTGTTTCAATGCTTAGTACCTAAACAAGCACTTGTATTAGGTCATTTTCACACACAGTTCTAAGCTATAATTCGAATTAGTTTGATTATTTGTTACATTGTATTTTTTTCCCCATTTGGCCCAGTTGGTTTTAATATTTCCAAATGTCAAACTGAAATGCCTACACAAAACAAGTCATTTGTTTATTGGAGAAAAATGATCACGTTAAATCTATCTATGATTATCAAGAAGCATAAATTGCGCGTCTCATACTTTAGATTTAATTTCGCTTTGGTCTTCCAACAATATGCGGGAGGAAACAGAGCCTTAGCCTCTCTAACTGTGATGTGATGTGACTAGCCTAGATCCCTGGTATAGCCCCCGTCTCCCCTAATATGCATAGGATGCGCTCATAAATGTGCTGCTGCTAACACAATGTTTGAGGTATGTGCATTTCAACAAATGCTCACAGCCAGCCAATAATACTGCGCGCCTCTGATTATTTTCCTGTGTTCTAACCTGCAGCGAACCGCACTACGGTACGAATGGATTTGGATGTTGTTTTGTGCGCTCCGAGTGCAGATAGTTCGGTTAGTTTGGACTGGTGTGAATACTCTAAGGGGGAAACGCACCAGAGTTTGGAAAATCCAAACCAATTTGTTGGGAAAGCCTCCTTACATTCAATTTTTTACTTAATCACAATTCTGTTTGTACACTTGTTGACCTGGATATGCTTCTTAATAAAACCTATTCGAAACAAGCCATTACACTTTGTTATTATCATGGCTTTTAAGTAGTATTATTCAGGTTATTACTTATAAATATGAATCACCAAATTTAAGATATGCCAGGTTGGAGAGGATCTGTCACATTTTCGTATATAGGCCTACCTTGTCCTTGTCCGTTGGCTTTTGTGCATATATATATTTTTAATACAGATCCTATTTTGACGCACAAAACCAGCCTAAGCTACTGAAAATAGGCATTTTTACAAGATTAAATCATGACATGAACGTTTTGATTCTTATTAAAGAGATGGAGTCCAGAAAGGGTACTTTAGGAGACTTTCTGATTGGACATAAAGGCGTATAGAGAGAATGAGCAAACTCGCGCTGAGTCTATAAAATAATGAATTGACAAGGAAAGTATGAAGGGCACAGCTATGCTATAGTATGAAGATGTAATTGACAATCATTCAAATAGGAACTATTATAAATTGAATGGGTGTTTAAAAAAACAAACAGACTTTGTTGATTTACTGTGTGAGGTGAAAAAAAAAATACTTTAAAGAAACCAGACACATGCTCATTGCTCACATGGAGTGTGTAAATGATCGTTTGAAATAAACCAAAACTTGTTTCTCACAAGTGTAACCGGTTGTGAACTCCACGAACAACGTTTCCACTACGAGAATGAGAACGGTAAACTGCTGTAATGGATACATACATTGTCAAAATGAATGTAACCAAATGACAGCGATTTAGTGGTAAATTGCCTGTTTTACAAACGGAAGGCTACCACATGGGCATTCGTAAAAGTGCATTGCGGCCAACGCTATATATCCTAGGGTACTACCCTACTTTGTGAGGATAGGAGGGCATCAATTTTTTTTTTGTCTGGCCTAGAACGGCATAGCAGCCAGGACCAGGCCTGATCAGCATTGATTAGTCTATATATTAAGAAAGGATTACGTATCAAATTATACCATGCCAGGTTGGAGAGGACTGGCACATTGTCCATTTTTGGGACTGTAGCCCATTATAGGCTCAGAGCCAGAACAACCTTGTCAACTGCTGTTGAATAATTAGATACATTTAACCTTTTTTTAAATACCTATTTATTTATTTACTAGCAAGCAATGAAAAACGTGCGTTGTGTAAAAAAGTCCACACAAAACACCATAGCGCTCTACACCCTGGCCCGTCTAGTGGATTAGCAACTCGAGCATCAAATGATGGAAAGAGGAGGAGTTGATGAAAGTTTGGTTGACTAAGTTAGCAAAATCAATTGCTTATCATTAGTAAAAACCTCCACTATTAGGTCAAGTTTATCTACATGAAAATAAAGTTAATATAATCCTAAAATGAATCTAGGCTTATTTAAATGGGTTTTGATGTTTTTTATTTTATTTTCATGATGGTCTTTAACCATCAGTTATTCAATTTCAGTCACAGCCCTAATGAGTAATTGCTTCAGCGGACTAATGTCGTGGGAAGTTCAGTACTGAGACTTTGTCATTTCTTCAAACAATAATCTTTATTTAATATTGATTCATTATTGCAATAATGAAACCATCGACCCCACACTCTGAAAGTGTGTTGCCGAGTGCTTAACTGATAATGAAAAAACATGTTATATAGGACCTAAAAATGTCAGCCTGGTTCCAACCTTCCCGTAAGCCACCTTGGTCCATCTCCTGGTTATCTGCACGGGATATTGTTTTACTTCCAAACCCGGCTTAGTTTCCCAGATGCCAGGAAGACAAGATAATGAGGCATTGTTCTAAACTCTTCCAGGCTATGTCTATCTCGGGTCACACACACCACATCTTGTCTATGGAATGCCAGCTTTTAGGTTTTTATCACCAAGTCATTGTCAGCTCAAGCTATCGCTAGCAGACTAACTGCAGGAAGCTAGAGTGGAAACCCATCTCTTTACAGAAACACAGAATTAAACAGAACAGAAATGTCCTATTTAAGTACAGGTAATCGCTAACTATTAATATTAAACAAATCAGGTAAATGTCTAACTTTTCTATCACACTACTCTGTTTGTCCCTGGCTAGTGTAATGGAGTAAATCGACTGTTAAAGAGCTGGCTAGCCTGACTGCCAACCTTCTGTTCCAACACACAGGTCGCCTCCAAAATGGCTCCCTATTCCCTTTTATAGTGCACTAGTTTGGACCAGGGCCCAGTGGGTATCATAAGTATTCACCCCCTTTGGATTTGTCCACATTTTATTGCGTTACAAAGTGGGATTTAAATGAATTTCATTGGGATAATTGTTTTGTGTCGATCTACACCAAATACTCTGTGAAAGTGGAATATTTTTTTCATTTGAATTATTAATGAAAAATATAACTGCCAAAATAAAGGAAACCACAACATAAAGTGTTTTAATAGGGTGAGCCAGAACTGCTTAAATGCACCTTGGCATGGATTCTACAAGTTTCTGGGACTCTAATGGAGGGATGCGACACCATTTTCCATGAGAATTTCCATAATTTGGAGTTTTGTTGGGTGGTTTAATACATAATTCACAGCATAATTACAATTTTAAGAGATATTCAATGTCTGATTTGTTATCTACCAATGACTGACCTTTTAGTTGAATCTGAGCTTGAAATCCAATACTTGACTGAGGGACCTTACATAGTATGTATGGGGGACAGAGGAAAGTGGTAGTCATAAAAAAAATTTGTCACCCCCTTCTTATTTGTCCATGTGTCTTACTTTTTTCTTTTTTCTCCTGAACTGATTTAGGCTTGCATAAACAAAAGGTGTGAATACTATCACAACTGTTTAAGTTATTAGATTTTTATAAATGTAAAACAATTTTAAATGTTCTTTTCACTTTGAAATGATGAACAATTGTTTGTAGATGCAACAAAATATGAAAAAAATCCAAGATTAGTGTGCATACTTATAATGCCCACTGTATAGGGAATAGAGTGCCATTTGGGATTCAGACACCGACGCAGCACTATTTGTAGCACTGTTGTCTGAATCTTCAAAGAGAATTGTTTTATGGTGAGTAATCATGGAAAATATTGTAGTGCTAAGGTTCTGGAGTAGAGTTGATATGTTGAGTGAGACATTCCATAAAGGGGAACGCAAGTTGTTAAAACCAAAAAAGGGATGGGTCTAGGCCCAGTTGCATCAGTTTGGGATTTTCTTGGCTTTTGCACCCGTTTGCTTGTTTGACCCAAATCATAAGGTCACATATGGCTAACATCTTGATCAGTTGTTTGGTGATGATGGGAATCAATGAGGCGATTGCAAGGTTTCTGCCTCGCATCTTGCCTTGTTGCACATGTGTTCTTTCTGTGACATCTGGTACAGTATATCAGTAATCTCTGTGCGTGTGTGGCATGGGTAGCTAACAGCCCGATGGCTTTTCCGATGGGCGGAGAGAGCTCTCGACACACACCTTTACCCTTCTGTCCTATCTTCCTCTCCTCCACCCCCCTCTCCCAGGGCTGCTCCTCCCTTTCCTGGGTGAAGGACAAGAAGTACAAAAAAAAGACATACAAAGATCGTGACACGTGAAGTCGAACGCCTCTGATCTTAATGAATAGCCCAAATAGATTTTTTCTCTCGGTATTCTTGCTTATTTGCGTGGCTTCTGTCCCTTACAGAGCAACAGTTATGACAATGGGCACAGTGCTATATCCTGTCTGGTTAGTAGTGTCTTTTAACCTGTAGTAAATGGCTAGTCTCCAGCAGGGTAAATGGATGGATGCCAATGGGTAAAAGTTGACTTCAGTTGGAACAAGTTAAATGGTCAGAAATGTGTGTGTTCAGTGCGCATGTTTTATAAGGGAGTTTCAGGATAGTGAGGTTTCCATGCCACCTAATTCCATACTGTTTTTTTCCCGTATTCCTTATTTCATCAGTCCACTGTTTTAAAAGGTCATTATTGACCACATTGAACTATTCAAAGATAGTTTCTTGACTGTTCCTTTTGTAACCAGTGAGGGAAGTTATGTTTATGATTTCGCAGATAGAAGGGTGCAAGTTTACATGGTGTGCTCACTTTGCTGTAGTTAGGTGCCCTGTAGTTCATTAGGCTTTCTCCGTCTCTCCTCTTCACCCACTCTCAGAGCTCCAGACTCCGTGATGAGCACAAGCAGGGTCTCTCACTCCTCCAGATTAGACCTGCAGCTGGTGGATTCCCTCTTTCCCTCTCCCTATTTCTTTCTTTTATAGTTTTGGTAAAAGCCCTACTGCCTTCATTTATTCTGCCAATAAAGAACCATTTGAATTCAAATGTATTGATCTGAAGATGGTTAACTCTGCATCGTCCGCTTTCTAAGGAAATGAAATGTGGCAAATGTGGCCTGTTTGATAGCAGTGTTTTCTTAAATGTTGTAGACACCAGGGTTTAGTTCTCTCTCTCTCCCCTCCTCACCCACTCTCAGAGCTCCAGACTCAGTGATGTGAGCATTAGCAGTCTCTCACTTCTCCAGACTAGGCCTGCAGCCGGCGGGTGTCGTGTAAATGACTGCGCATTAATACTTTGGTGTTACCCACAGATGCTGGATCTCACTTCTGACCCCGATTGCATTGTGCGATATGTGCGTCTTACGTAACGCTCGCGCCTTCCTCTTCTCTCTTTCTCAGCACGGCTTGTCCACTAACCGCCAGAGTGATCTCTGCAAGTCTGACTCCTCTCACTCACTGTTTTTCTTCCAGTTAATCTGTGTGTTTTTGTTCTTTTCTCGTGTTTCTTTAGCGCTCTCTTTAGAGTAGCCACCTTTAGCTATAAATGGATATGTTCTCTTGGTCAGCATTTATGCCAGACGCGTTTGACATGATTATGACTTAGTATGACTCGGGCGTGGTTTCATTCATCATTATTAAAAGTTTAGAAAGAAACTGTGAGCTGTGTGTGAAGTTACGGCTGCAGAAATAATGCTAATGGAGTACAGCTCAGGATTTGAATGATTTATTTAATACAGTCATTTTTGCTCATCTTAATCAAGGGTGTCAATCATTTCAGACTCCACTGTATATTGCGATGTCGGCTAGGAGGATGTTTCCACCTACTTTTGTAGTATTGAATGGGATTGTCATTGGCCAACACATTTCGACGTAGGTTTCCTAGTCATTTCGGTTTCCTCTCTCTTTCTGTGTTGCGTTTTATCTTTCAATCCCACCCCCTCTGCCTCTTTCTCTAATTGTAGGCATCCTATACTTCCTCTGACCTTTACAACAAAAATGGTCTGTCCTCTCCTAGACAACAGCTTTCTTCCTACAATGGCTACGAGGTCTGTTCACACACACACGACACACACACTTCGAAGTTGTATGTAAAGACAAAATTACCTCTTTCCTGAGGTGTGAACTCCCAGAACTGCTCCTAGATCGGTTTGTGCTGTTTTGCCAATATGTTTGGTGTGACCATGACCGTAGGAGTTGACAAGGCGGCATACAGATCTGGGACCAGGCTAGATGACATGGTCTTAATGTTACCCAGGCACTGACTACAATGTCTTTTGAATACATGTTGTGACATGTATTCTTACTCCCTCCCTACTGTACCAACATATTTAGTAATCTGGGCTACTCTGCCAGATCTACTACCGGCGCCATCACAGGGTTTGTGAAGGTATTCATTAATCTGACCTTTGACCCCACCCAATATGATACTGTACGGTGCTTTCGGGAAGTATTCAGACCTTGAGTTTTTGCACATTTTGTTATGTCACAGCCTTATTTTAAAATGGATTGAATAGTTTTTTTCCCACCTCATTCATCTACACACAATACCCCATAATGACAAAGTAAAAACAGGTTTTAAGAAATGTTTGCAATTACAGCCTCGTGTCATCTTCATATGACGCTATAAGCTTGACACACCTGTATTTTGGGAGTTTCTCCCATTTGTTCTCTGCAGATCCTCTCAAGCTCTGTCAGGTTGGATGGGGAGCGTAGCTGCACCGCTAGTTTAAGGTCTCTCCAGAGACGTTCGATCAGGTCCGGGCTCTGGCTGGACCACTCAAGGACATTCAGAGACTTGTCCCGAAGCCACTCTTGTGTTGACTTGGCTGTGTGCTTAGGTTGTTGTCCTGTTGGAAGGTGAACCTTCGCCCCAGTCTGAGGTCCTGAGCGCTCTGGAGCAGGTTTTCATCAAGGTTCTCTCTGTACTTTGCTCTGTTCATCCTTCCCTTAATCCTGACTATTCTCCCAGTCTCTGACGCTGAAAAACATCCCCAAAGCATGATGCTGCCTCCACCATGATTCACCGTAGGGATGGTGCCAGGTTTCATCCAGACGTGACGCTTGGCATTCAATCTTGGTTCCATCATACCAGAGTCTTGTTTCTCATGGTCTGAGAGTCCATTAGGTGCCTTTTGGCAAGCTCCAGGTGGGCTGTCGAGCCTTTTACTGAGTGGCTTCCATCTGGACACTACCATAAAGGCCTGATTGGTGGAGTGCTGCAGAGATGGTTGTCCTTCTGGAAGGTTCTTCCATCTCCACAGAGGAACTCTGCAGCTCTGTCAAAGTGACCATCGGATTCTTGGTCACCTTCCTGACCAAGACCCTTCTCCCCCGATTGCTCAGTTTTGTCGGGCGGCCAGCTCTAGGAAGTCTTAGTAGTTCCAAACTTATTCCATTTTTTAAATGATGGAGGCCACTGTGTTCTTGGGGACCTCGAATGCTGCAGACACTTTGCACCCTTCCACAGATCTGTGCCTCAACACAATCATGTCTTGGCGCTCTACGGAAAATTCCTTCGACCTCGTGGCTTGGTTTTTGCTCTGACATGCACTGTCAACTATGGGACTTTAAATAGAGGCATCCTATACTGTGTGCCTTTCCAAATCATGTCCAATTAATTGAATTTACCACAGGTGGACTCCAAGTTGTAGTAACATCTCAATGATGATCAATGTAAACAGGATGCACCTGAGCTCAATTTCGAGTCTCATAGCAAAGGGTCTGAGTACTTATGTTAATATAATTTTATTTTTATTTTTTCTAAATTTGCAGACATGTCTAAACCTGTTTTTCGTTTGTCATTATGGAGATTGTTTTATTTAATCCATTTTAGAATAAGGCTGTAACGTAAAAACATTTGGAAAAAGTCAAGGGGTCTGAATTCTTTCTGAATGCACTGTATATGCCAGCTGTAACACACACTTTTCCTACAGTCAACTAAATAAAATAACTTTTCAACATGAGCTCTTAAAAATAAGCCACTCTGTGGTAAACAAGAAGTTCCGATCGAACTTACTGTACAGCAGCAATCACTTCACTTTTGGTTGTTCCTATTTTATTGGAGAAGTAACTGCACTGGAGAAAATCGGCTATGATTGTCACTGTGTCATGTAGACTAGCAAGCATGATCTGAGAGCACTGCCTCGAATAATGTAATGTTGTGTGTGTGTTTGACATCCGATCCCACCCCTGCAGGGCTCTTTATATGAGGACAGTGCACAGTGGGTCTCGAAGGGTCATCCGCTCCAGTTCTCGTGTAAGACTCCCATTGTGTAACAGAATTGCGCAGAGACTCCGATCTTTCACTTAAAATGTATGCCAAACAAAAACCATTGATTTCAAAGTTTAACAAACCATACAACTCTAAGGACTACCGTTCACAATTTACACTGGACATTTCACAAAACACATTTAATGGAAGAAATGTGCAGAAGCAAAGTTTGGTAACTGAATTTTTTTGCAAAAACTCCCCCTTTTTTTTGTGTCCACGTTTAACCAAAAACTCTATAATATCTGCTCCGAATTAAGATTCAACTATGTCTTCTGAAATAATGGGGTGTCACTGTGACATGACACATTGACAAAATTGAACTACAGTAAGTGAATTGGATTTACACTAGTTAACGGAATTGCGGTAATGGAATTTCATCATGGGTCCCTGATCTGTACTACACATAAATGCATAATTATGGATATGAATGTCATTCTCTTCATGGTGATGTGTCATAAATAGGTACACAAAGGTAGAAATATGTAATATCCTCCTTTGCATATTTGGGTATTATTCTACACACCAGCTATTATTTTAATGAGCTCTGCCCCCCAAACAAGACCAAATTTCGTTGGACCGGACCAAATCTGAACCAATCATTGAAGTCTGTTTCACTAGTTTGGACATCAAAGTATAGCAAAGTACAGCTACAGAAGAGTAGAGTACATTTATAGTACTGAACTCTACTGTGCTGAACTATACTCAAAAAAAAGTAGAGGTGCTGTCCAAACCCGACTGTGGTTTGTGACGACTACTATGATTTCCCATTGTAGCCAATTCCATTGCAAAAATTCCATTCAGATTTTTGGGAAATGCCGTTACTGATTTTGGTAACGGAATTTCTAGTTTTAATAACTTAATTGATATCAGTAAACACATTAACTAATTGATAGATCTATATTTACTTGTTACTTCTGTGAACTTTCATTATCTTCTCTCTCATGAGGAAGAGAGGTTTGAAAACATCTTAAAGATATGTTGGTTTTTGGTAATGGATTCTCAAGGCAATGTTTCTTAAATGTTATCTATTAGTTAGGGCTGTGACAGTAATTGAATAACTGACGGTTATGGATGAACACCGTCATGAAAATAAAATGACTGTCGAAACTGTTTAAATAGGGCCATTTTTTTTTGTTTTTTACTTTATTTTCATGTAGATGGATTTTACCTAATAACGGGAGTGTTTACTAATGATTATAAGCAATTGTCTAAACTTTCTACAGCTCCTCCTCTTTCCAACTGTCTTTTGATGCACAAGCAGCTAATCCGCTAGGGGGTGCAGACCGCTATAGGCTATGGCACTATAGTAAAAAAAAAAAAAAAAAAATGTTGGTGTAGACTTTCTTTTATACAATGCACATTTTCATCACTTGCTAGTAAATAAATAAATCGGTCTTTTAAAGTTTGGATGAATGACTTAATTAATTATTCAACAGCAGTAGACAAGCTTGTTCTGGCTCTGAGCCTAAAATGTGCTAATGTTGTCTCAAATGGACAATGCGCCAATCCTCTCCAACCTGGCATGGTATAATTTGAAAAGGAATCTTTTCTTAATTTCTAGACTAATCAACGGTGATCAGGCTCGGTCCTGGCTGATATGCTGCCCTAAGCAAGACCCCAAAAATTGCCGCCTTCCTATCCCTGCCACGTAGAATAGTAGTAGCCTAGGCCAGGGAGTCTGAACATCAGACAGGATGTCGTTGTCTCTCTCAATCTGTGCAATGGCTACTGCTATAGGTTTCAGGCTGCTTACCACTCTCTCCCAAAATGCATCATCCAGGAGGATCCTCTTGATGGGCCTGTCCATATTGGCAGACTTTGATATGGCCATATCTTGGGGAGACTCCTTCCCCTCCAGGAGACTGTCAAACATGATGACAACACCACCCCGACGGGTGTTTCTGGGCAGCTTCAATGTGGTGCTCTTATTCTTCTCATTTTGCTTGGTGATGTAGATTCCTGCTATAGGATGACCCTGATGACCCTTCACATACCTAACCATTTCCTTGGTGCTCTTGTAGAGTGTATCCATTGTTTTCAGTGCCATGATGTCCTTGAGGAGCATATTCAATGCATGAGCAGCACAGCCAATGGGTGTGATGTGAGTGGTAGGACTCCTCCACTTTAGACCAAGCAGCTTTCATGTTCGCAACATTCTGTCACCAGTGCAAATACCTTGCGTGGTCCAAGGTCATTGACTGCCTTCAGCTCATCTGCAATGTAGAGACCAGTGTGTCTGTTGTCCTTGTGTCTGTGCCGGGAAGTTTACCTGAAAGTTTCCGTCCCTTTGCAGCCCTGCTAGCACTACACAGCTGATTCAAATAACCAACTCCTCAAGTTTAGATTATTTGAATCAACCTCTAAATGAGACACACGCACAATCTGTCTCAATTTTCTCAAGACTTAAATCCTTCTTTAACCTGTCTCCTCCCCTTCATCTACACTGATTTTAAAGTGGATTTAACTAGCAATATCAATAAGGGATCATCGCTTTCACTTGGATTCACCTGGCCAGTTTTTCATGGAGAGAGCAGGTGTTTTATACTCGGTGTATGTCCATTCAGAAAGTTTCCTAAAGAAGCCTGTCTGATCTCCATCTCTTTAATCCTCCTCCCAGAGTGCTAAGAACCTTGGCGTGATCCTGGACAACACCCTGTCGTTCTCAACTAACATCAAGGCGGTGACCCGTTCCTGTAGGTTCATGCTCTACAACATTCGCAGAGTACGACCCTGCCTCACGCAGGAAGCGGCGCAGGTCCTAATCCAGGCACTTGTCATCTCCCGTCTGGATTACTGCAACTCGCTGTTGGCTGGGCTCCCTGCCTGTGCCATTAAACCCCTACAACTCATCCAGAACGCCGCAGCCCGTCTGGTGTTCAACTTTCCCAAGTTCTCTCACGTCACCCCGCTCCTCCGCTCTCTCCACTGGCTTCCAGTTGAAGCTCGCATCCGTTACAAGACCATGGTGCTTGCCTACGGAGCTGTGAGGGGAACGGCACCTCCGTACCTTCAGGCTCTGATCAGGCCCTACACCCAAACAAGGGCACTGCGTTCATCCACCTCTGGCCTGCTCGCCTCCCTACCTCTGAGGAAGTACAGTTCCCGCTCAGCCCAGTCAAAACTGTTCGCTGCTCTGGCACCCCAATGGTGGAACAAACTCCCTCACGACGCCAGGTCAGCGGAGTCAATCACCACCTTCCGGAGACACCTGAAACCCCACCTCTTTAAGGAATACCTAGGATAGGATAAAGTAATCCTTCTAACCCCCCCCCCCCCCCTTAAAAGAGTTAGATGCACTATTGTAAAGTGGTTGTTCCACTGGATATCATAAGGTGAATGCACCAATTTGTAAGTCGCTCTGGATAAGAGCGTCTGCTAAATGACTTAAATGTAAATGTAAATTTAATAAGAATCAAATGCTCCTGTCACAATTTAGTCTTGTAAAGGGCCTATTTTCAGTAGCTTGGTCTACATTATTTCTCTCCTTACCATATCCTCTCTTTGAGAACATATGCCAATGTCCATTGAATGACCGCAGCAGCAGGGTTTGTGACGTTATGCATGCACGTGTGTGTGTGTGTGCGTGCACATTGATGCTGGTGGGTGAGGGTGCCATCCCCAGCCTTCAGAGTACAGTAGTTATCGCTGCACCAGGTCCAGGGCGTCCTCCAAAGCAAGCTCAGTCCATGCCAGCCCAGTGGAGAGCACCCCTCAGTCACACTGTCCAACCATGGAACCTTATTAGCGTGACACGACCATTTAACGAGCATAATCACAGACTGACGAATTTTACAGTGGACTAGTCATATTGTCTTGAGTTAAAGTAAGCCTTCATAGTTGTACTTCATGTTTTTTTCAGTGAAGTTTTTTTATTCATGGTGATATAAGACTTGAATGGTTTATTCATTTTCTGTCATTTTAAAATGTATATATTTTTTATTTGACCTTTTATTTAACTAGGCAAGTCAGTTAAGAACAAATTCTTATTTTCAATGACAGCCTAGGAACAGTGGGTTAACTGCCTTGTTCAGAGGCAGAACGACAGATTTTTACCTTGTCAGCTCGGGGATTCGATCTAGCAACCTTTAGGTTACTAGTCCAACACTCTAACCACATATCTCCTAAAGTCTTTGTCCATTGCAATTTCAATTATGTCTATGGCGTTCACAATTTGGCTCCTGATTTGCTTGTTCTGTCCATAAGGAATTAATTGAGAATTGGAAGGGCAACAGTTGTCAATTGAGGCCATATTTCACAATAACCACCATCTCGATGGTCTTCGGTTAATTTGGTTGTGATGATTGGCAAAGCATTACAGGGTGCTGCTGCATCATGCCAAAATAAATCTCAGCGATTGCCCTGTGTTTTTGTGAGTGGGTTTTGTTTGACACAACAGGGACCGAAGTAGATAAATACATAACTGGCATCTTTCAGATGGAGATTATAATTGTTACAGAGAAAGTGATGTCTGCAACCCAGTTCAGCCTTTTGCTGTAACTCGTATTGTGTTGAGAGGTTGCCCAGAAAAGCAACTTGTTTGAATTGTCAACTCGGGGCAAATATTCTATTAACCAGTGGCAAGAATATGAAGACTAGTTGATGTCTGGTACGCTGGGTCATCCTACCTTTCACATATCATCAAACTTTTAATTATTTATTTACAGGAATCCATTTGCATGTGGGCTACTGTGTATACTGTCTGGGATGCTCATTACTCTATACAGCTGTAGGCTGATCCTTGTTCCTAGAGTCCGTTTGACACATTCTCAGTTTAGCCATTTATTGTGTGTTCATTCATACATGTGTTTTGGTTGGAAAGAGGCAATAGACATGTGTATTTGGCTATATAGAGAGCTCTGTGTTTATGTGCATGTGAGAGAAAGTGACCTCCCTGAAATATACCTTGTGGCATTGCGCCCTCTGGTGGGCCACTATGATGACTGCAGCTTCCTGCACGGCCACCGGCAGTAGCCTGCCCAGAGACCTGGGTCACATGACCATCCATGATTTATTCGATGTGAGTGGGGCGGCACTGCCTTCCCAGAGTCATGGCAGTGTGGTCTCAACTCTCACAGAGAGACTTGTCTGCTTTCGTGTGGAGTTGGAGGGTAGACCTCGAGAGAGTAACTGCTGTCTGACTTGGATTGATCCTGGATTGTATGGTCATTGTCAAGATGGGAAAGAGGAGACTAACCTTAAAGTGCTTTTAGACCTAATGAGATGTCAACACTGGCACTAGTTAATAAAAAATATCAATTGCAATTATATAGCATGCAGGTGGATGGTGTGTTGTTGATTAAACAAATTAGTGTTGTAGAATGGGACTAACACTATGGTGTGTCGTGGACTAGAACTACTTTTGACTCAACTATTTTCCAAGAACTCCTGTAACCAGTATTGATGCTGAGTTGATAGGCATGGGAAGTGAACAATATGACTAACATAGCATGTCTAATACTAAGGACCGTTTTGCTATTCCATATGTAGTAATATGTCAGTTGTTGTGACATATGAACAATGCAAGGCACTGAAGTTCACAGACCAGTCTGACAATTAGGCGTGCACACTTAACTTACCCAGCAATTGTTGTTGCCACAGCATTTAAACTGCTTGTGGTTCATGATTGGATGGAAAGACTGCTGACTGTCCCCAAAGCTTTGGAGGTATAATGTGATTGGCCGAAGTGGAGAAAGGTGAAGATGTGATGGTGAAATTGAGTGCAGACTTGTGGCGGAAGAGTCAGTGTTTTTTCCCCCCTCCATTCCTTATGAATCCATGGCAATTTGGCCCTTTTTAAAGGCATGATGTGGCCCCTATTATATCAGTATGTCCCCTTTGTTCCCAGGTGGAGGACAGAGATTTCCTGGAAAAGGGATCTCAATCCGCTTCCACCCTAACGGCAGCTACCCTCGCTTCACTCGGCGGGTCTTCCTCCCGGCGAGGAAGTGGCGAGTCGTCGATCACCGGCGACACAGAGACCTCCATACTAGAGATCAAGGTAAGAAAGCCATGGGTGTTCTAGCACCCTCTTCCATCACGTCCATCCCTGTGCAACGCACACTGCTCTGCAGATGTCATTCTCTACCTGTCGCTGTACTCATCACTTCATCTATCGACCCTGTCGCAGCATGCTTCTGTCTCTTTCCTCACCACGTCCATGCTCTTCACCCCAGGAGATTCATGAGCTGAAGGATCAGCTCCAAGATGTTGAGTCAAAGTACATGCAGAGCCTCAAAGAAGTCGAGGTACACTACTTGACTGACCCACCCCAATGTAAACCAGCCTGCGTCCCTGTTAATGTTCATATGGTTTTAGTTTTCCCTTCGTAAGCTTTTGAGATGACCAATGATACTACTTTTAGCCCATAATAGGTTTGGACCTCAGAATTAACCAATGGTAGGTTTAGACTTTGGTGTTAAAGTTGTTGATAGCCTCCTATTAAGCAATGATTAGTCCTAGCGACTGTTTAATGAATGTTTTAGACTTATTTTCTTACCTATCCCATTTCAACTACAGATAGTTTTAGACTCCTACCTTGCTATTAAATGGTTTCCTGAGGCTGGGACCCCTCTAATTGTAATAGATGCTCTGTGATTTCTGTCTAGTGATGTTGAAAGTCCAGATCAGCAGGATATTTGGCAGTATTAAAACTTGCGGCAAGTGCCAAATGTATAGTGTTCTTGTCAGGCTAGATGGCTTGCCTATCTTTTCCCATACATTTTTCAGCTTCCTTTCAAATCAGTCAGCACGTTATGCCGTCCTGATGTCAAATTCAATAACATTTAGCAGATGCTCTTATCCAGACTAAAATCACATCAAATGTTATTAGTCACATGTGCCGAATACAACAGTTGTAGACCTTACAGTGAAATGCTTACTTATCAGCCCCTAACCAACAGTGCAGTTTCAAAAAAATATGGATAATAAGAGATAAAAGTAAGAAGTAATTAAAGAGCAGCAGTAAAAAATAACTATATATATATATATATACCCACACCCACACCCACAGGAGTCAATGTGCGGTGCCACCGGTTAGTTGAGGTAGTATGTACATATAGGTAAAGTTAAAGTGACTATGCATAGATGACAACAGTGGTGTGGAGGGGGGGGAAATGCAGTCATGAGTGAACAGGGAGTACAGAAGGGGGCTTAGCACGCACCCATGAGGGGCCCCTGTGTTGAGGATCAGTGTGGCGGTAGTGTTGTTACCTACAGTTAGTGCATTCATCTTATGTGGATGTCCCACCTATCCATCTTATCACAGGCATAGAAAGTAAATGTAGATATCAGTAGAGTTGGAGCTCGAAGCGGGGGGGGGCGGGTTATTTACAGTAATTTACAGTACTGTTGGAACAGGTAGAGATTCAGATGTTTTCAGAAGATGGGCAGGGACACTGCTGTCCTAGCTTCAGGCGGAAGCTGTTTCAACCATTGGGGTACCAGGACAGAGAAGAGCTTTGGCTGAGTGGGAGCTGGGAGGGCCAAGAGGCCTGAGATAGTGGAATGGAGTGCTCGGGTTGGGGTATAGGGTTTGAGCATAGCCTGAAGTTAGGGAGGGGCAGTTCCGTAGGTAAGCACCTTGGTCTTGTAGTGGATGCGAGCTTTGACTGGAAGCCAGTGGAGTGTGCGGAGGAGCAGGGTAACATGAGAGAACTTGGGAAGGTGGAAAACCAGGCTGCATTCTGGATAAGTTGCAGGTGTTTGATGGCACAAGCAGGAAGGCCAGCCAACAGCGAGTTGCAGTACTCCAGACGGGAGAGAACAAGTGTCTGGATTACGACCTGCACCACTTCCTGTGTGAGGTAGGGTCGTACTCTACTAACCTGCAGGGGCGGGTCACTGCTTTGATGTTTGCAGAGAACGAAAGGGTGTTGTCCAGGTTTACTCCAAGGCTCTATGCACTCTGGGAGGGTGACACTGTGGAGTTGTCAACCGTGATGGAGAGGTCTTTGAGTGGGCAGGCCTTGCCCGGGAGGAAAAGCAGTTCCGTCTTGTCGAGGGTGAGGTGGTGGGCTGACATGCAAATTGAGATTTCTGCCAGGCACGCAGAGATGCGTGACGCCGCCTGGGTGTCAGAAGGAGAAAAGTAGAGTGTCATACTCATATCAATGATAGGAGAGACCATGCGAGGATATGACAGAGCTGAGTGACTTGGTGTATAGAGAGAAGAGGAGAGGGCCTAGAACCGAGCTCTGAGGGACCCCAGTAGTGAGAGTGGAGCAGACACAGATCCTCTCCATGTCAATCCAAGAGTGTGCATAGCCTTAAACGTCAAGCCCTGAGAGGGTAGAGAGGAGGATCTGATGGTTCACGTGTCGAAGGCAGTGGCTAGATCTAGTAGGATGAGAGCAAAGGAGAGAGTCAGCTTTTGCTGTGCGGAGAGCCTCCGTGACACAGAAGAGCAGTCTCGGTTGAGTGACCCGTCTTTAAGCCTGACTGGTTAGGTTAAAGAAGATATTTCTGAGAGAGATAATGCAAAAGTTAATCAGACAGCACTCTCAAATTGTTTTGGGAAAGAAAAGAAGGGATACAGATCTATAGTTTTTGACATCAGATGAGTCGAGTGTTGGTTTCTTGAGGGGAGCAACTCGGGCCATTTTGCCAGTAATCAGGGATGAGTTGATGAGGGAAGTGAGGAATGGGAGAAGGTCTCCAAAGATGGTTTGGAGAAGGGGGGATGGGGTCGAGCGGGCAGGTTGTCGGGCGGCCAGACCTCACTAGTAATAGGATGTCATCTGGAGAGAAAGGGGAGAAAAGTCAAGGTATAGCGGAATTTCTGTGTGAGTGAGACCAGTGGGCTCAATAGGCTGAGTGAATGTCCTAGGATGCGGAATGGAAGGAGAGTAGGGTCGATGAGGCAGAATCAGGAAACAGGAGGGAGAAGGATTTAGCAAAAGGGAGAGATGATAGGATAGAAGAGTAGTGGGAGAGAGCGAGCAAAGATTGCGACGGCGCATGACCATCTGCGTGTAGCGGCTGAGCGGTTAGGTTTGGAGGAAAGGGAGACCGAAATGGAAACAATGTAGTGATCAGAGACCTGGATGGGGTTGCAGTGAGATTAGTAGGCGAGAAGCCTCTAGTAAGGATGAGGTCAAGTGTCTTGCCTGCCTTGTGAGTTGGAAGGGATTGGGAAAGGGTGCGGTCAAAAGAGGCAAGGAGGGGAAAGCGAGTGTTGGAAAGAAATTAAATCGAGGTAGTCATCGGGAGGTTTAAGTCACAAAGTACGAAGAGCGGTGAGCCGTTGTCAGGAAATGAGCTTGTCAAGCTCATTGAGGAACTCTCCAAGGGCACCTGGTGGGTGATAGATGACAATAATGTTAAGCTTGAGTGGACAAGTGACCGCATGGAATTGAAATGAGGAGATGGACAGGTGAGAGAGGGAGGGAAAGAGAATCTCCACTTAGGAGAAATGAGTAGACCGGTGCCAACACCGCGACCAGATGCTCTCGGACTGAGAGAAAATAACATCATCAGATGAAGAAAGAGCAGTGTGTTCTCTGGGGTGATCCATGTCTCCATCAGGTCCAAAAGTTCAAGGGGCTGAAGGGCATCGTGGGCAGAGATGAACTTGGCGTTCTTGACCGCAGATTTCGAAGCAGTTTCAAACGCTGCCAGAGATCTGGAATTCCACATGGGTTGTGTGCGCAGGGTACACTAAATTAGAAGGGTTGCAGCCAAGGGTGGGGAGTGTCTATAAAGCCTTCAGGTAGAGGTGCGAACAGGTATAGGAAACACACACACACAGTTGACAAAGTTACAAATGAGGTAAATACAGTATCTGTAAATAACTAGATAAGATACTCAAGTGAGAGAGTGGTGTGGAGCCTTCCTCCCCGAGATGGAGCCTGAGAAGCTGGTTATATAAACTCAGAAAGGAGATTAAACCACTCCCCCTGCAATACAGCCACTGATTACCAAAACAAGTCACAAATTGCCCTGGCACTTGATCCTGGTTGATGTGTCAACAACTATTTGCAAATGATGAGCAGTTAGCAGTTCACACGCCAAGTAGGCTACTGGGAATACAGGCAGCACTTAAAGTAGTTGGCCCTAGCTAGCAAAAAGACAGTACTAGACCACAAAAGATAAAGACAAAATGATACTTATCACTCCTGGAGATATCAGGAGGAGTCTAGCTAGAGATTGAAGCACACACAAAAACCCCACTGGAATGCAGTGGACAACTTTTGCTTTGGTCTAACATCATTACGTAATTTCCCTGATTATGAATTATGTCCTTGGAATTCTTTCCATCCTCTATCACGTTTCTGACCTTTCCTCCCAGTTGAAACCATCCGAATGAGTACAGAGAATGGAAGTGGCAGCGTTTGATACAATACCCCTTTTTGGATATTGGTGTCTTTTGTGGGGGTGTGTTAATTTGTATATTTTAATTTTTTGTGAGTGTTTGTTACTCTTATGTTGTCCGTATGTGTGTTCCCATGTGCATACACTGTCGTGTCTTTGCTATGCCGGATTAAGTGATATGACATGCTACTATAAAAATAATTTCTCTGTAATTAATATTACCTGAATTGAACTAATCATGTAAATGTAATTAACTAGAAAGTTGGGGCACCACAAAATAATGAGCTGTTATCTTGCGAATAAACTCTTAAAGACCTGGTAATCTTTTACATCAATAGCAGTCAATTCTTAATCGTCACCTTATTCAGTCTCATCTGAAGTCGTAGAATTCTTGGTTATCTTCACGAACCCTGGCTAACAAGTTGAATCAGCAATACAAAATTTGGGTTATTTATTTACTAAATACCTAAACAATCACACAGAATTACACATACACAGGATGGGTCATACATTGATTACTAATTATGTCATAAAAGAAAACGCCCCTAGCGGACGGTACAGATATGACGGCTGGTTACACAAAGAAAGGGGATTGGGTTTTGAATGAAAGCGCGGGAAGACTGAGGAACAAAGGAATTTGCGTCTCTATCGGACTGCAATGCAGCTATGCTATCGTAAATACAGAATCTTATGCATTCTAAATAACCGCCCATTTTGGAAAAAAGAAAATGCAAGAAATATTTACTCTGAGCTGTGCTTCAATAGGTTGGTCGTAGATGGAAGGCCGTGTTGCCCATCAGAGATCTCCCTTGTCCTTTGAAGAATATGTCTTGTGGCAGAACGGATACGTTGTAGTACCGGCATCGTGTGGTAGAACAGATACTTTGTCCGTCCTTTCCTAGCCCACGTTTACAGCTGCTGCTGCTAACTCAACGGCTAGGAGGTATCACTACTTTAGTGAATAAGAGTTCAAAGTTCATACCAAGTTGCCATACGTTGAGCTCACGCTGAAGTTGGCTTAGTTCTGTAGTTTGATATTAGCCCTTTTAACATATGGACCGTCGTCCTCAGAAACACAAATGTTACAATTTCGTAAAGGGCTTATGTAGTAGGGAGAGAAGGGAATGTTTCATAGTTCACAACCAATGTCTGTTCACATGGGCGGGGCCACGGAGTTGAGCCTAGTTCACTTATGAAAACCAATTCTCTCATTTAGAAGCTAAAATTACATTTAATCTGTTCACAAAGTCTCATATTTAAACATTTAAACTGCACAACAATTCCATGTGAATCTGAACTATAATGTGTAGACTTTCCAAGATACAGTTTGTCATCCTATCATCAGTAATAATGTGTCAGATGACAACTGATCTGGTATCATATTCTTTAAAACCTGTTTGGGATAGGGGGCAGCATTTTCACGTTTGGATGAAAAGCGTGCCCAGAGTAAACTGCCTGCTACTCAGTCCCAGTTGCTAATATATGCATATTATCTGTAGATTTGGATAGAAAACACTCAGAAGTTTCTAAAACTGTTTGAATGATGTCTCTGAGTATAACAGAACTCATATAGCAGGTGAAACCTGAGAAAAATCCAACCAGGAAGTGGGAAATCTGAGGTTTGTAGTTTTTCAACTCTTTGCCTATCGAATATACAGTGTCTATGGGGTCAAATTTTACTTCCTAAGGCTTCCACTAGATGTCAACAGTCTTTAGAACCTTGTTTGATGCTTCTACTGTAAAGGAGGGGGGAATGAGAGGGGATGGAGTTAGTGGTCTGGCAGTGTGCCATGAGCTGACCATGCGCGTTCACGTGAGTTAGCTTGAGTTCCATTGCATTTCTGAAGACAGGAATTCTCCGGTTGGAACATTATTGAAGATTTATGATAAAAACATCCTAAAGATTGATTCTATACTTCGTTTGACATGTTTCTACGAACTGTAATATTACTTTTTTGACTTCACGAAATTCATTAAAAAATCCTACAATGTGATTTTCTGGATTTTTTCCCCCTCATTTTGTTTGTCATAGTTGAAGTGTACCTATGATGAAAATTACAGGCCTCTCTCATCTTTTTAAGTGGGAGAACTTGCACAATTGGTGGCTGACTAAATACTTTTTTGCCCCACTATGTTTTGCTTGTTTTGGTCTATGAGCGCCGTACTCAGATTATTGCATGGTTTGCATTTTCCGTAAAGCTGACAAAGCGGTTGCATTAAGGAGAAGTATATCTATAATTCTGTGCATAATACTTGTATCTTTTATCAAAGTTTATTATGAGTATTTCTGTAAATTGATGTGGCTCTGTGCAAATTCACGGGATGTTTTGGAGGCAAAGCCAAATGTAAACTGAGGTTTTTGGATATAAATATGAAATTGATCAAACAAAACATACATGTATTGTGTAACATGTTGTCCCGGGAGTGTCATCTGTTGAAGAATATAAAAGGTTGGTGATTCATTTTCTCTATTTCTGCTTTTTGTGACTCCTCTCTTTGGTTGGAAAATGGCTGTATGCTTTGTGACTAGTTGCTGACCTAACATAATGATATGTTCTGCTTTCGCCGAAAAGCCTTTTTGAAATCTGTCACTGTGGTTGGATTAACGAGAAGTTTATCTTTAAAATGGTGTCTAATACTTGTATGTTTGAGAATTGAATTATGAGATTTCTGTTGATTTTGAATTTGGCGCCCTGCAATTTCATTGGCTGTTGGCGGAACCCCGTTCCCAGACAGGCTAACGCATATTTTCAACTGGTTGAATTACCGAAATATGGTTCTGTTCACCACCCTTTTGATGTTACCCGACTCTCTATGTTACAAAGGCTTTCCAACAGTCACTCTGTATAGTAGAGAGAGAGGAAAGGGGGAAAGGTATTTATGGGGGTCATAAACCTCACCAACAGGCCAACGTCATGACAACACCAACAGGCATTTCTCTTCCTTTAGGATTCCCTTGTGGAGTTGGAGGAGAAGTACCGCAAGGCCATGGTGTCCAACGCCCAGCTGGACAATGAGAAGAACAACCTGATGTACCAGGTAGACAGGCTGAAGGACTCGCTCATGGAGCTGGAAGAGCTGCTGTCCGAGTCACGCCGCGAGTACGATGGAAAGACCAAGGTATGGGAGAGATGAGGAGGGAGAGATGGCGAGGCAGAGAAAGGATAGGGCCAGATCAAGAGAAATATACAATTACAGTAAGATGAAAGATGACGGGAAAAGAGGACAAGTTAGTGGAGTAAGGGGTAGGCTATAGAGGAGGGCGATATTAGGTGAAAACTGGGACTGACATTAGCCAAGTGGTGCCTTTTGGAAACTGTAGCTGCCTGTACCAATGCAGCAATGGAGGATTATATACATGAACTGTAAAGATATCATTTCCAGGGTTTTTTTCTGGATCGAAAAGGGGCTTAGGTGGTGGGCATGGCAGGGGGTGTGGCAATGGGCATGGTCAGCGCGGCTGATGTTTAAAGAATATTTTAGATGTCTCCATCTTGTTGGTGTAGAGAAGTGTTTATTTCTTTATTTGTAAGCCACTAAAAATGTCTCCATGTAACTGAGTGAAATGTTTTAAAGCAAATGGGAAAATGTTTCAGTTGTAAATGTCCAATATAGCTGTTTTTATCTCAATATCAAATCATTCCTGGGTAACAATTAAGTACCTTACTGTGATTATTATTTTTTAATAAAAGTCATAAAGAAACAAAAAAAGCTTCTTAGCAAAGAACAATTTCTCAAGCAATAATTTTTCTAGGACTGTCTGGGAGTGATGAGGGGAAAACTGAAAAATAGCTGTTGGTATTTGGCATAGAGGTTTGGATCTCTATTTCTTATGTTTATTGACTAATTTGCTGCATGTCGATGTCATCATGGAAGGCCAAAACTTCCTCCCACAATAGCAGGCTGAAATTTCAGGTGGTCTTTTCAAACAGCTCTTACACTACAAGGGCATTTTTTCACATAGTGTGGAAATTGGCCCTTTTTAAAGCACATTTTATGTGATTCTATATATTCTGCCATGGAACTGAGAGATGTGTGAAGTTTTAAAGCTAATTTCCTGCAATTCTATGCATTTTGCCATGGCTTTGTTCTTTTGCTCAAACATAATAACAAAATCAATAATGCTAAATTCATAGTTTTTGTAATTTTCAATTCTCCCTGACTGTCTAGCCTTTTATTTTGGTGATTTTGTTAGTTCTCAAAGGTTATATTATTTAAAAATACTAGCAGCACCCAGTCCAAACAGACAGTAAATCATTGGAAATTAATAATTACATTTAATGCAATCCCCCCCCCCCCCTGTAAATTAAAAATGTGTTCATCTGTTCAGCTTTTTGGTCTCTGGATATACCAATATTCTCAGCTCCGGAGCATAAAAAAAACGCCCATAGGCCTATATCCCGTGGGATCATGTTTGTGGATTAGCCACACCTGTTGCTGACAGGTGTATAACATCGAGCACACAGACATACACTCTCCATAGACAAACACTGGCAGTAGAATGGCCTTACTGAAGAGCTCAGTGATTTTCAACGTGGCACCGTCATAGGATAGTAGGCCACAAGCTCACAGAACAGGACTGCCTAGCGTGTAAAAAGTATCTGTCCTCTGTTGCAACACTCACTACAGAGTTCCAAATTGCCTCTGGAAGCCGCATCAGAACTGTTTGTCGGAAGCTTCACGAAATGGGTTTCCATGTCTGAGCAGCTGCACACAAGCCTAGGATCACTATGCTCAATGCCAAGCGTCGGCTCCAGCGCCATTGGACGCTGGAGCAGTGGAAACGCGTTCTCTGGAGTGATGAATCACACTTCGCCATCTGGCAGTCCGACAGACGAATCTGGATTTGGCGGATGCCAGGAGAACGCTACCTGCCCGAATGCAAAGTTTGGTGGAGGTATAATAGTATAGGGCTGTTTTTCATGGTTCCAGTTAGGCCCCTTTAGTTCCAGGGAAGGGAAATCTTACACTACAGTATAAAATGGCATTCTAGACGATTCTGTGCTTCCAACTTTCTGGCAAATAAAGGCCTTTTACTGTTTTAGCATGGCAATACCTTGGGGCACAAAATGAGGTCCATACAGAAATGGTTTGTTGATATCGGTATGGAAGAACTTGATGGGCCTGCACAGAGCCCTGATCTCAACCCCATCGAACACCTTTGGGATGAATTGGAATGCCGACTGCAAGCCAGTCCTAATCCCCAACATTGGTGCCTGACCTCACTAATACTCTTGTGGCTGAAGGGAAGCAAGTCCCCTCAGCAATGTTCTAACATCTAGTAGAAAGCCTTCACAGAAGATTGGAGGCTGTTAAAGTAGCAAATGAACTGTAATAAGCCCTTTTGTGGGGAAAAACTCATTCTGATTGGCTGTGCCTGGCTCCCCAGTGTGTCGGCCTAGCTCCCAAGTGGGTGGCCCACCCATGTCTACGCCCCTGCTCAGTCATGAGAAATCCATAGATTAGGGCCTAATGAATTTATTTAATTGACTCATTTATTTTATTAACTGTAACTCAGCAAAATCTTTGAAATTGTTGCATGTTGCGTTTTTAAATTTTTTGTTCAGTGTATATATTACGCTGTTTGGATTTAGGCGATCCAACAAAAAAAAACGCTTAGGCGGTCTGACCAATGATTTCTATGGCCGACAAATCCCTAAATTCGTAGTGTACAACACCCTTTATCCAAATTGATTTAATCCACAACTAATGTAGCTAATGCGACTTCCTGGATTATAAGGCAGCTGTTTAGGGCCAAAATGATCACTGCATATTGTTAGTCCATTCAAACATCTCCTCTGTCATCTTTCCCAGGACATTGAGCGTGAGCAACATGCCTACGGCGTGCTCCAGTGCCAGTTCAACGTGATGAAAGAAACGCTAAAACAGAGCGAGGAGTTACTAACGGTGAGTCCTCCAAGGAAAACCCCAAACTACCTTAACTGCCACCTTTCAGTTTTCTTATTTCTGAATTTCCCGGTCTCCTTACTTGCATGCTGATCTTCTACTGTTTTCACTCCTCTCCCACACACTCTCCCTCTCTCCTATTTGTTCCATCATCTGCTTTTCCACTGTCCAGGAGGTCTGTCAGTTGCGTCTCAAGCAGGACAGCTTTGTTTTTTTTTTTTGTTGTTTTTTTTTGTTTTTAATTTTTTTATCCCCTTTTCTCCCCAATTTTTCGTGGTATCCAATCGCTAGTAATTACTATCTTGTCTCATCGCTACAACTCCCGTACGGGCTCGGGAGAGGCGAAGGTCGAAAGTCATGCGTCCTCCGAAGCACAACCCAACCTAGCCGCACTGCTTCTTAACACAGCGCGCCTCCAACCCGGAAGCCAGCCGCACCAATGTGTCGGAGGAAACACCGTGCACCCACCCCCTCGGTTAGCGCGCACTGCGCCCGGCCCGCCACAGGAGTCGCTGGAGCGCGATGAGACAAGGATATCCCTACCGGCCAAACCCTCCCTAACCCGGACGACGCTAAGCCAATTGTGCGTCGCCCCACGGACCTCCCGGTCGCGGCCGGCTGCGACAGAGCCTGGGCGCGAACCCAGACTCTGGTGGCGCAGCATAGCACTGCGATGCAGTGCTCTAGACCACTGCGCCACCCGGGAGGCCTCAGGACAGCTTTGTTAGGGAAATATCTGACCTGCAGGAAACAGTAGAGTGGAAGGATAAAAAGATTGGGGTATGCCCTGTGAACTCTGATCCATTCACTTTGTTAGTACATTTGGTGTATGTATGTGTAAACCCCCACACACAATTGTGATATGTGCACCTGTGTTGTGGTCTTAAAATACACTTATTCACTTATGCAGAGAAGTTAACTTTAGCCAAGTGCATGAATACTTGAAACTGTATACTGTAGGCTCACTTTCACTTCCTTCACCCATATCACTCCTTTGTTCTTCACCTGCACTTCCTCCTCCCCACCACTGGGGGGCACTGTTCAGGCCTTAGAGCAACAAAAGGAGTATTCGGACGCCGTCAAAAATGAGCGAGATGAGCTCAGGGATGAGCTGGTCCAGCTGAAAGATATTCTGAAGGTACTTTGTCATCTCATGGGAGTCGGAGCTCTGAATATGCAACAGTGGCCCCTGAAATAGGGTTTATCTATTGCAGAGTTATGCAGCTATAATTTACTGTTGTGAGACCCAAAAGCCTGTCATCAGTCTGTGTTCATGTCCTACCCAGAAACATGGAATTGTCCTCGGACCTGACCTGACCACCAATGGGGAAAAGGTGGCAGTGGTAACTGAAAGGTCAGCTAGTAGAGATCCAGCTTCTCAATTGGCTCAGGACGGCCAGACATCACCCACGGAAGGGGGGAACATCATGCTCGGTAAGCACCATTACTGGACAAATATCGCCATATGTTGGAATCATCTTTTGCTTAACTCATAGCTTTGCCAAATTACAGCTAACTTGAAAACTTAAATCACGCCCACACCCAATCTAATGCAAACCAGTATAGGTAACATGAGTTTGGTTGACTGGCACAATTTTTTGGGGGGACTTCTGCGACCTAACTTTTAAGCTTTCACTACTGATTCTCCTCCCAACCCATTGCCACCCCTACACCTGATTTTAATTTGAATTAATCTATCTGAACCATGATTTAAAGCACATGGCGTAAACACCATTGTTTTGGTACCATGTGTATCCTACATAGTGGTTTCATATTGAGATGGTCATATGGCCGTCTGATTTGTGGAAGTGAGCGTGACCCCCAAAGCAATATAACACCACAGCAGACATTTCAGAGTTTAAAAGATTTGCAGCTTGCCAAAGTTTGAGGTACCAAAGTGCCTCTGACTTACTCCTCTGCTTTGACAATTCATCTACGTTCAAGAGCTTTGTTTTTGTGATCTCCTCCTATTCTTCTTCCCTTTCTTTCTTCTCTTCCTGTTTGGTTAGATTTTGGCCAAATTCTTTCATTCTGCTTTGCGCTAATTGGCCCAGCTTCAACTGACAGATCTTGATCATCAGAAAAATTACAATACTTGAAACACCAGACCACAGTGTTTGGCCTGTATCACCCTTACGTTCTCCCCTCATGATCTCTTAGGCAGAGCTCAGGATATGGAATTGGGGAGTAGAGGAGATAAGATGGTGGATCCAGGAAGGTCCAGGCAGCAAGTGGAAACACATGAGGCGGTTCAAGAGAACCATCTGACCTCGCCCACTCCCTGTAGCCTCGCTGGTGTTTCTGAAACCGAAACTTCTTTGGAGGCTCGGCCATGCTCGCCCAAATTGGGGGATGAGGTTGAGATTGAATGCAGTAATGTCAACAAAGTCTCTGACAATGTCATACCGGTAGTAGAGGTCAAGCATGGACCGGTTTGCGATTCTAAGGTAATTGTGGTTGTAACAGTTCCTGAGGAAGAGCTTACAGAAGAGGGATACAAACCACCAGGCATAGAGGGGACAGTGCAAGGGAGAGTAGAGGCCACAAACAAATGGGAAATGGGAATAAAAAATGACAAGGCAGATGATATGGAGACCGAAGTCGCCAAGAGTAGTGATCACACAAAAGAGCCTACCTCAGAATATGGTGCATTAGCTGAACAAGATAATATAGCATTGAGTAAAGAGGTTGTGAAAAGTATAGACTCATGTCCTCAGCCTAGGGAAACCATTGAGGACACCATACAGAATGGCACACAGATTAGCCCAGGGACTGACCATGATACTAGTAAGAGCACAATAAAATCAGAATGTAAGCCTCAACCTAAGCTTCAGAAAACAAAGGCAGAAGCGTTATCAAAGTCAACTGACCCTCAGCCACAGGCCCAAGGAGGCAAGAAGAAGAAGAAGAAAGGCAAGAAGGGAGAGAGACAAGGTGATGAAAAGCAGGAAGACTATAAGAAGATCACAACAGAAAAGGGTGTAGTCTCCATGAAGAATTGCACACCGATTCCCCAAGGGACAAACCTTGATACTACTAAGAGCCCAGTCGAATCAAAGCCTGAGCTTCAGAAAACAAAAAAGGCTGAAGTGTTGCCAGAGACCACTGACATGCAGCCACTGGCCCAAGGAGGCAAAAAGAAGAAGAAAGGCAAGAAGAAGGGAGAGACACAAGGTGATGAAAAGCAGGGAGACGATAAGAAGAAGAGCAAAACAGAAAAGGATGTGGACTCAATCTCAACAGATAAGGAGCCAGTAGTGGAGGAAGTTATCACAATGGACACACAGCAGCTTCTAGAGGAGGGGACCGGTAGTTCACCAAATCGAGAACTCCAAAGCCCTAAAGAAAAAGCACAAACCATAGCTGAGGGAGGGAACCTGAAGGAAGAACAACAACTAGCAGAGGGCCGAGTAGAGGTTAAGAGTGAGGAGCCTCCCATTGAAACCCCAGAAGTATCTCTGACTGACCAAGCCAAGAGTGAGGAAGCTGTCAAAAAGAAAAAGGACAAACAAGAACCTTCCATGGAATCAGAGAAATCAGAAGGCGAGATATCAGTATTATGCCATGAGTGCGACATTGGTATTGTGGATCCTGTTGACCAGCATTGTATAACCAGTGCTGATAACCCTAAAGAGAAATTAGAATCCACAACAAATACTGGTACCCAAAAAGACGAGTCAGGGTACACAACCAACCCTGATAACGTTGTAGACTGCCTGAACTCTTCAGCTGACCCGAAATGTCCATTGAACTTGAAAGAGTCCACTGCTGGGAATTCAAACAATGTCAAAGAAGAAGATGCAATCAAGGTCTCAGTTGATGAGGCTCAAACAATCCAAGACACAAAGGAACAGGGAATTAACTTTCACAGTCGCATAGTTATAAGACCGGCGCTCGAGAAGAGCATGGTACCTGAAGACCTTATCGCCAATGATAGTGTCATTACTCACCCAGAGCATGTTACCGAAAATGCCATAAAATACCTGAAAGTGGCAGGTCAGGATGAACAAAATGGGAGCCCAGATGAGTGTAAAAATACACTTGAACATAAAGACATTTCGATAGCATTGCCAGCAAATGTAGATAAATGCAAAAATGTATCAGGAGAGAACTGTGGCACATCGCTCGACAGCAACTGCCCTGCTGCTGAGACCATAAGACAGCCTGAACAATTGATGGATCTACCTGGTTGTCCAGTAGCTGACAAGCACTTAGATGAAAACAACGAGCCAGTAACACTTGATGAAGAAAAGGTATCATATGGCGGGATCTCCACAGAGACCGAGCTGAATGATACAGAAACACGACTACAGGACCCTGTAAAAGAAACTCCGGAGACAATTGACTCTTTTAGGGAACAGGGCTACAAAGAAAGCAAACCATGCACTATGGTGGCCGAAGCAGAAGAGCAAGACGATCCCATTGAGGCCACGCTGGAGGGTAACAAGGTACCTGAACCCAGTGAGCAGGGGAATGATGAGGGGGACGATGATATCGATGAGGGTCAATTGTTTGACTTTAACGACCTAGATTCGGTGGTTTCTGCAAATGTGTTTCCAGTAACATCCAAAGAGGTCAGCCAGGAGGTGAGAATGATGGAAGGCAACAAAATGGAGGTAGAGCCAGGTAGAGAGGAGGCAATCAAGGAAGAGGAAGACTGGGACAAGTCAACAGGAAAACCGCAGGGCACAGTAGAGGGAGTTGGCACAATAGTGGCAAAGCAGCCACTTGAACGGGGGTCAGATAGTGCACCAGAATAGCTCTGAAGAAAAAGCACAAACCAGAGTTGCAGGCCAGAATGCCAATGAAGAACAACAACTAATCACTTATTTGGGTAATATACGAACAGAAAGACATTGCAGAGGGAGTGCGTGTGACTGAACAACAATGTGTAGGTGAGAGTGAGAGGCTGCAGAATGCAACAGAGGTGGGGGCTTTGCCAGTAGAGGAGAGGGAAGAGGAAAATCCCGTATGGGTCAAAGCAGGGTAGAAGAGAGCGTAGTCAAAGTACATATTGAGCAGGGGGTGACGGAGCAATCTAGGTCAGGCTCGGAAAAGGGCAGTAAGAAAGGAAAAGGCAAGGGGAAAGAGGAGGACTGACGAATGACCTAGTTTTTAGGTCTGCCCTCAATAGAAACTGCAAATATTTATGATAGGAATTGCAGAGTTTAAACTGCTGGAGCCGAAGCACCTTCAATTCAAATGAATTCCAAAGCAATCAGAGAGATGTGTGTGGGTATTTTAGCTCATTTCGATTAACCCTTTACACTCCTAACCGTATACAGGTTGAAAATGGCAGAATTGGGCACTAATAAGCACCTAAATTGGGCTGCACAGTAACATGCTATACATGACATCAGAGCTCTGGCTCTGCGCTTCACAACGCTGTATGGGGTTTGACAAACAGCCGTTCTGAACTTGAGCACAGTGCGCGACAAGAAGTTTCCCCCATTCCTCCTAGTAATTGGGCAACTTTTGTACATTTTTTGTACATTTTTTGGTTGTCTGAGTGAGGGAAAAGCTCTAAATTAAGATGACTATGTATTTTGAAAGATGAGACGTTGAGGTTTATAATAACGCTTTGGTATCATACAAGCAAGCCAAACACCCGAGTCCAAAATTTGAACTTCAAATTTCCAAATCATAAAACTCATGTCATATACAGTGTCGATGTTTATGATCACTATGTTTGATGTACAGTGGCAAGATGACATGGCGTTATACCCTGGGTTGTTCTGAACAGAAAGAGCTTATGTTTATTGTGAAGCAAATTTGCCAGGGCACCTTAATTCAGTCATGACTCCTTTTCTACGTGCGCCAAAGTTTCTCTGAATTGCCTTGTGAAAGCCTAACACCGTAAGATTGTATTTTATAACTTAGCTTGTGTGATGGCGGGGATGAAGTGTTGTGTTCCAAATGAAACGACTACACGTGTCCTTGCTCTAGCTCCTGAACGGCACAGCTAGGAGAGGTCTAAAAAGTACCTTGTAGTTGAAGACTCGTCTTTGTGTCATAGAAGCGCATTGGAAATTGCTTAGGAACTGTGCACACTTTGGAGAGGTGTATGGCCACTTCAAATCAAATTGTATTTGTCAAATACACGTGGTTAACAGATGTTAATGTGAGTGTAGCGAAATGCTTGTGCTTGTAGTTCCGACCATGCAGTAATATCTAACAAGTAATCTAACATTTTCGAAACTCCGAGACACCAGTTAGTCCTCTCACTCAAACCCTTGTCATTTTTGGGGGTATTATGTTGCACCTACCCCACATTCTCCAGGAATAGTCTTATGTTACTGAATTTGTTAACAAATGCGGCGAAAAGTACAGTAAATGTAAAATGCACATAAAATCAGTGTAATGTTATGATTCAGTATTGTCAGGTGAACAGTTGTGTACTCACCTTTGGTCTAATAACTGTCCCATCTCTAAACTGTTCCTTTTCAATTGCTACCATGGTTATGCAATGATTCTGTAAGAAACTTCAATTTATCCTTATCCATATAGGCCAATTCCCACGAGTGTAAAAGGTTACACCATTTTTTTTAGGTGAAATGCTGTGCAGAATCGTCTATAATTGTCTTGATGTTCTATATTATCTTGAATAGATGTTAATGTGCATGACATCCTGTAGATCAACATGGGTAAAATGATGTTGAGTAGACAATTGCAGCGGATTATGTATTTATTTTGTTATTTCTTTGAACTATGCTTATGTCCCTGTATTATTGTCCTTTATATTGTACAATGCGTTTTCCTATGTGAAATGCACCATTAGCGTTTTCCAGTTGTTTTTTTGCTTAAGTGCTTTGGGAAGTTGGTCATAAAATGGGATGGGTAATCTTACCATGCAGACTTTTTCCCCAAATAAGCAGTAACTCAACTGATTCAACTAAGAAAGCTAGTTGTAGTAGTTAAGTAGAATCCATCAGGTGTGTTACTGCTTGCCTGGAACACATTGGCCCTGGCAGGGTACATTTCCCATACTCTCATATAAGCACCTATATAATGTAATAATATTGATTTGATTTGAATTATTTTTAATTCTTTGCATCTATTCAAGGGACGCATGATAAAATATCTATATATTGTGTAATTCCCAAGAGAAACAAATACTGTAGCAATTAATTGCACATTTATTGCAATACCTTTCATCTTCACAATGTCAAAATGTTACCCAGAACTAAAAAATATATTTGGTGGTATAGGTAGGAAAAAGCGTTTGAAGAAAAAAACGAACAGATGGGATTGTCTCAAGTCTCTCATGCAATAAAATAATTGGCTGAAAAATCCTCCTTGTTACAAGTCAATTCCATGTAGGTTATGTCAGGTGAAATCCAAGCCCTGGGCTATTACTGTATGTGCAAACTGTAAAATTGCATTGTGTTTAGTATACAGTGCGTTCAGACCCCTTTATTTTTCCCACATTTTATGTTACAGCCTTTTTCTAAAATTGATTAAATTGTTTTTTCCCCCTCATCAATCTACATACAATACCCAATAATGACAAAGCAAAAAAAAAAAAATCTGAAATGTTTGCAAATGTATTTAAAATAAAAAATTGAAATATTACATTTACATAAGTATTCAGACCCTTTACTCGTTACTTTGTTTTAGTACCTTTGGCAGCGATTACAGCCTCGAGTCTTCTTGGGTATGACACTTCAAGCTCAGCACCTGTATTTGGGGAGTTTCTCCCATTCTTCTCTGCAGATCCTCTCAAGCTCTGTCAGGTTGGATGGGGGAGCGTTGTGTCGTGGAAATTCTAATCAATAATGAGGAGAGACGAGGTCAATCACCAATCAGGATATTACTTTATTCAAAACGTATTAATAACATAGATTAATTATTGCAATAATGAAGCTGCTCGATGACCCACTCGTTGGTTATTCGAGCGGATTTGATCCACAGCATTTTATAGCAAAGTACATCCTCCTGAATGTTCATGACAAACAACAGATGTATGGAATGGGTCACAAGGTTAGGATCTGTATGAACGATACTAATCATTTACAGCAGGCAGTATCTGCTGTAAAGACTGTTCTCATTGTGTAGAAACCCATACCCAAGCCATCTCTCCCTGGTACCTTCCAGTCAAACCGTAGTCATCTCCCTCACATGAATGGAATATGGCCTAAGGCATTGTAAATCTACTGGAAGCATTTAGCCCCAGAGGCCCAATTTTAGAAGACCACGCACAGATGAGTGTTCCAAAAAAAACATTCTACTCGATAAAACAACCATTTGATGCAATAACAGCATTATAACATAATCTTGAGATGTTCAAGTCCGGGCTCTGGCTGGGTCACTCAAGGACATTCAGAGACTTGTCCCGAAGCCACTCCTACATTGTCTTGGCTGTGTGCTTAGGGTTGTTGTCCTATTGGAAGGTGAACCGTCGCCCCAGTTTGAGGTCCTGAGAGCTCTGGAGCAGGTTCTCAAAAAGTATCTCTCTGTACTTTGCGCCGTTCATCTTTCCCTCGATCCTGACTAGTCTCCCAGTCCCTGTCGCTGAAAAACATCTCCACAGCATGATGCTGCCACGACCATGCTTAACCGTATGGATGGTGCCAGGTTTCCTCCAGACGTGGTGCTTGGCATTCAGGCCAAAGTGTTCAATCTTGGTTTCATCTGACCAGAGAATCTTGTTTCTCATGGTCTGAGAGTCTTTACGTGCCTTTTGGCAACTAAGCGGGCTGTCATGTGCCTTTTTTACTGAAGAATGACTTCCGTCTGGCCACTTCACCATAATGGCCTGATTGGTGGAGTGCTGCAGAGATGGTTGTCCTTCTGGAAGGTTCTCCCATCACCACAGAGGAGCTCTGACAAGCTCCAGACTGCCCATCGGGTTCTTTGTCACCTCCCTGACGAAGGCCCTTCTCCCCCGATTGCTCAGTTTGGCCGAGCGGCCAGCTCTAGGAAGGGTCTTGGTGATTCCAAACTTCTTCCGTTTAAGAATGATAGAGACCACTTTGTTCTTGGGAACCTTCAATGCTGCAGAAATTTTTTGGTACCCTTCCCCAGATCTGTGACTAAACACAATCCTGTTTTGGAGCTCTATGGACAATTCCTTTGACCTCATGGCTTGGTTTTTGCTCTGACATGCGCTGTCAACTGTGGGACCTTTTATATAGACAGGTGTGTGCCTTTCCAAATCATGTGCAATCAATTGAATTTGCCACAGGTGGACTCCAAACAAGTTGTAGTAACATTTCACGGATGATCAATCGAAACAGGATGCACCAGAGCTCAATTTGGATTCTCATAGCGAAGGGTCTGAATACTTATGTAAATAAGGTATTACCGTTATTTTTCATTAATTTGCTAAAATTTCAAAATTGTTTGACGACATTTTTAAAAATACATAAGGCTGTAACATATCAACATGTGGAGAAAGTCAAGGGGTCTGAACCTTTCCGACGGCACTATGTCATGTGTGCTGAATTCATATAATGATATGACTGCTAGACAAATTGTACACCGTGTAAGAATATGACTGCTTTGTTAATCTCTGGTCTAAATGTGTCTTCATGTGCACTTTTTGTTAGGAAATACCTTGACCCTTTTCCTTAATGAATAAAGTAAGTCATTACCAGCTTTGAGAAAGGAACTGTAGTACTTATGCATTATTGTATAATATGTAGCGGTGTCTGCCTGTCATTGACGCACAAGCAAATCTCTTATGTTTGTCTTCCCTCATCCATTCGCTGTTTAGCATAAAATGCCCTAGAGGTTGAGTGTCCTCTCCACAGTTTCTGCATGCTAACCATAGCCCCACCCCTCACATATCCTCTCCCAATGGACACCTGCTCCATTGCATGCATCAAGGGACTCTAAACTCCTCCCACTCTGACTCAGCCCCTCCCTGTCCATGTACTTGGCTCCTCCCACCCCTGGTATGTCAACATTGGTTTTACAAGTTGTTCTTATGATTGTTCTTGCATGAACGTAATGCAATTGTGTGTAATAAATGGGTTATAGATGCTTACTCATAAAGTTATACCGATAATTGGGAGAAGTCCTGTGAGACTTTTAATGTGTATTTAATGTACAATTAATGTGAGACTGATCCTGTACTGTAAGCAGTTGTCCAACATTTTCTGTAATACTGAAGTGAAGCAGATGAGCTCTAAATCTCCTGTGTTTCTTTCAGAGATCCGCCTGAGGAAGCTGGTTGACGAGCGGGAGAACTTGATAGGACAGGTGAGGAAGGATCCATCCATAGTCTGTCTGGGTCACCTGTTACGTTAGCTGAACTCCCCACGTTTGTGTTGCTGCTATTTCTTGTTGTTTTTATACGGCTGCAACTTTTCTCAATCTGAATCTGTAGGACCTAAAATGAACTTGCTGCAGCTAAATTGTGTAGAGATGAACTAACGTTAAATCATGCTTGGTTGAAATGATAGGCCGGTAAACCGAGGTGCATGGGTGACTGGACTAAATTGTGAAGTCACTGTACAATGTGAAGTCACTCACTTACATACAGACAGATGTTTTTAACTATGTTCTGAATGTGGTCCTCCCTATAGGTGAAGAAACTGAAGGCCCAAGTAGAGCAGAATAAATTGAGGAACGGGACTGAGGGCTGCAGCCCAGAGGGTGAGGTTCTGGAGAACGGCACAGACCCCCACATACAAGACCTGCAGAGTAAGATCCACAGCTCAATGCAGGCTTTTTGGTTCCTTGGCATCTGACACACACCTGAAATGTTGTGACCTATGAAATGAATAACTCAAGACACAAATTAATCTTACTCCTAACAATGCTATTTCCATAGCATTCATATGCTGCACATCAGATCTTGATTTCTCCCCCCCCCCCCCCCAACCCACATTTGCAGGAGATGCCAGCAGGCAACTTAGTGACCTGAAGTTCAAACTTGTCAAATCAGAACAGGAGGTGACCGCTTTGGAACAGTATGTAAGTGTACTGTCATTAACCTGGTTAATTGCAGAGGGATAATCATCACAGATAGTTACTATTAATTTGACTCGTTATTGGCTGAGATTCTCGTGATTCTCACCAATCCGCAGGTTACCAGGCTCGAGGGTCAGGTGACCCACTACAAGGGCGCGTCAGAGAATGCAGAAGACGAGTTGAAGGCTGAGAAACGCAAGCTGCAGAGAGAGGTATGGCCCCCGGCCATAAGAGAACAAGTATTTGATACACTGCCGATTTTGCAGGTTTTCCTACTTACAAAGCATGTAGAGGTCTGTAATTTTTATCATAGGTACACTTCAACTATGAGAGACGGAATCTAAAACAAAAATCCAGAAAATCACATTGTATGATTTTTAAGTAATTAATTTGCATTTTATTGCATGACATAAGTATTTGATACATCAGAAAAGCAGAACTTAATATTTGGTACAGAAACCTTTGTTTGCAATTACAGAGATCATACGTTTCCTGTAGTTCTTGACTAGGTTTGCACACACTGCAGCAGGGATTTTGGCCCACTCCTCCCTACAGATCTTCTCCAGATCCTTCAGGTTTCGGGGCTGTCGCTGGGCAATACGGACTTTCAGCTCCCTCCAAAGATTTTCTATTGGGTTCAGGTCTGGAGACTGGCTAGGCCACTCCAGGACCTTGAGATGCTTCTTACGGAGCCACTCCTTAGTTGCCATGGCTGTGTGTTTCGTGTCGTTGTCATGCTGGAAGACCCAGCCACGACCCATCTTCAATGCTCTTACTGAGGGAAGGAGGTTGTTGGCCAAGATCTCGCGATACATGGCCCCATCCATCCTCCCCTCAATACGGTGCAGTCGTCCTGTCCCCTTTGCAGAAAAGCATCCCCAAAGAATGATGTTTCCACCTCCATGCTTCACGGTTGGGATGGTGTTCTTGGGGTTGTACTCATACTTCTTCTTCCTCCAAACACGGCGAGTGGAGTTAGACCAAAAAGCTCTATTTTTGTCTCATCAGACCACATGACCTTCTCCCATTCCTCCTCTGGATCATCCAGATGGTCATTGGCAAACTTCAGACAGGCCTGGACATGCACTGGCTTAAGCAGGGGGACCTTGCGTGCGCTGCAGGATTTTAATCCATGACGGCGTAGTGTGTTACTAATGGTTTTCTTTGAGACTGTGGTCCCAGCTCTCTTCAGGTCATTGACCAGGTCCTGCCGTGTAGTTCTGGGCTGATCCCTCACCTTCCTCATGATCATTGATGCCCAAACGAGGTGAAATCTTGCATGGAGCCCCAGACCGAGGGTGATTGACCGTCATCTTGAACTTCTTCCATTTTGTAATAATTGCGCCAACAGTTGTTTCCTTCTCACCAAGCTGCTTGCCTATTGTCCTGTAGCCCATCCCAGCCTTGTGCAGGTCTACAATTTTATCCCTGATGTCCTTACACAGCTCTCTGGTCTTGGCCATTGTGGAGAGGTTGGAATCTGTTTGATTGAGTGTGTGGACAGGTGTCTTTTATACAGGTAACGAGTTCAAACAGGTGCAGTTAATACAGGTAATGAGTGGAGAACAGGAGGGCTTCTTAAAGAAAAGCTAACAGGTCTGTGAGAGCCGGAATTCTTACTGGTTGGTAGGTGATCAAATACTTATGTCATGCAATAAAATGCAAATTAATTATTTAAAAATCATACAATGTGATTTTCTGGATTTTTGTTTTAGATTCCGTCTCTCACAGTTGAAGTGTACCTATGATAAAAATTACAGACCTCTACATGCTTTGTAAGTAGGAAAACCTGCAAAATCGGCAGTGTATCAAATACTTGTTCTCCCCACTGTATATATATTTTTTTTTTTTTACAGATTTGTCTTTGAATGTACCCTGGTCATGTTCATTAGGCACCAAACAAGAAATTGTAAAACAGGGAGGGACTACCTGAAATTGTCCAATAAAATACGCTCATTTTCATTTTCCGTTGCAATCCTTTTGCTACAGTTCCCTAATGAACAGGACACCGTTGTTAGGTCCTAAACAGCGTGACTAAACTAATTAACCAATCCACTACAGCCACAGCTTTGAGTTAGGCTCAGAGCAGCCAATGACATGAAGCCTACGTACCCCCCCCCCCCCCCCAATCTGGTAGAGCTTCATTGAAGTTTGTCTCAGGGAAGATCTCAATTGCATACTCCTTGCGTCCTCTCTCCTCAAAACCCATTTGATGAGAAAGCCAGAGGTCCCTCCCCTCTGGCCTCTTCCAATGGGTTTTAAAGGAGGTGAGGAGTATGCAATTGAGATTCTCCCTCAGTCTCGAGCAATAAAGTCACTGGTTGGCCTGCCACCTCACATACTCTTGCTTGTTGAGACATGCTAGTGCTGATGATGCTTATGGTGATGAAAACGACTGCATAAAATGGGGAAGGGAACATTGGTAGGAGACCCCCTCAAACACACACACACACACACTCTCTAGGGAGATGCTGCTTCACTGTTTACAAAGCTTTAAAATGTTTGTAAGGAGACTTAAGGAATTGTAATATTTGTGCAATAAAATGTCCAACCATGCTGTACCGGCAGCTGAGAGTCTAAATAATTGACCTCCAATAGATGAGTGATTGATGTGCCCACTCTCAATTTTAGTTCTGTCTACAAGTACAATGATCAAATTCTTCCCATATTCAATGACATTCAACATGAAGGAAGGTGAAATAGAATTCATGATAAACTGGCTCACTTACACACATTCATAGAGGCTTCTTTAATCTAAGGTCCATGGTGTCTCAAATTCATATTTTAAAGCTGCTAATGTGGCAGTCAGGTGAGCCTACGATTTGGAAAGAAGTGGGAATTTCATGTATCGGTTGTGTACTCCAAAGGCAGTGTCCAGAAACCCTAGCGCCTACCCCTTACGTACCTATTAAATCCTGTCAGACATATTAATTCACCAGTGTCTAGGGGGTAGAGATTGTTTCTGGACATGGACTGAGTTTCAGAGGAGCATCCTCAGCCAGATGAGCTAGTGGGCTGCAGGGAAACGTAGTCTCCGACTCAGCCCGTGCCACCCTAGCTGGCAGGGAGGAGTATGCGCAGCTCTGACCCATGCGACAGTCATAGAAGTTCTGATAGTCCGGCGGCAGTTCATTTCAGAATGTGTAATGCCCTCTCCAGGGCCTGAAAGGCCGAAGCAGGTGCCACAGGGTTCTTATTACCGTAGGCGTCCTTGTAACTTTCTGCAAGCAGGTGGCACCAGAAGATGTTGACACTCTCGCCAAACTAACGCCGAGGTGTTATGGAACCACAGGGCTGAAGGAGAGGGAGGATATTGAACTGTTGTACAGGAAGTGCACAATACTTTGCTACAGTATATAGCTAAATACATTTACAGTGTAGATTCAGGCAATTACACTTGTTTCCCAGGAATTTTCAATTCCATTCTATTTTGTATTGGGGTCAAATTGAACTGAATTTGTTTTGACTTGAGTAATCAGCTCTTAGTTTCATCATCCAGTCTTCCAATACCGGGGTTGAAGAGCAAGTTTCCAGGTTCCAGCACTAACTCGTACCGCTGAGCCTTCACAAACTCCAGGAACCGCCCCAGGTCTGGAGACGACGAACACAGTTAGTTACATTTCATACTGTTTTCTTTTTCTTTCAATTAGTTTGGTGGTTTACCAATGGTTTATCAATCAAATGTATTTATAAAGCCCTTCTTACATCAGCTGATGTGACAAAGTGCTGTATAGAAACCCAGCCAAACAATGCAGGTGTAGAAGCACGGTGGCTAGGAAAAACTCCCTAGAAAGGCCAGAACCTAGGAAGAAACCTAGAGAGGAACCAGGCTATGAGGGGTGGCCAGTCCTCTTCTGGCTGTGCCGGGTGGAGATTATAACAGTACATGGCCAAGATGTTCAAATGTTCATAGATGACCAGCAGGGTCAAATAATAATAATCAGTGGTTGTCGAGGGTGCAACAGTTCAGCACCTCAGGAGTAAATGTCAGTTGTCTTTTCATAGCCGATCATTAAGAGTATCTCTACCGCTCCTGCTGTCTATAGAGAGTTGAAAACAGGTCTGGGACAGGTAGCATGCCCGGTGAACAGGTCAGGGTTCCATAGCCACAGGCAGAACAATTGAAACTGAAGCAGCAGCACGGCCAGGTGGACTGGGGATAGCAAGGAGTCATCAGGCCAGGTCCTCCGAGAGAGAGAGAGATAATTAGAGAGAGCAAGTAATTTTTCCAACAATTGTTTACAGACAGATTATTTCACTTATAATTCACTGTATCACAATTCTAGTGGGTCAGAAGTTTACATACACTAAGTTGACTGTGCCTTTAAAGAGCTTGGAAAATTCCAGAAAATTATGTCAATGGCTTTAGAACCTTCTGATAGGCTAATTGACATAATTTGAGTCAATTGGAGGTGTACCTGTGGATGTATTTCAAGGCTACCTTCAAACTCAGTGCCTCTTTGACCCAAGTTAAACAATTTAAAGGCAATGCTACCAAGTACTAATTGAGTGTATGTAAACATCTGACCCACTGGGAATGTGATGAAATAAATAAAAGCTGAAATAAATCATTCTCTACTATTATTCTGACATTTCACATTCTTAAAATAAAGTGGTGATCCTAACTGACCTAAGACAGGGAATTTTTACTAGGATTAAATGTCAGGAATTGTGAAAAACTGCGTTTAAATGTATTTGGCTAAGGCGTATGTAAACTTCCGACTTCAACTGTACATGATTGTATAGTTAAAGAGACTATGCATATATGATAAACAGTGAGTAGCAGCAGCGTAAAAGAGGGGTTGGAGGTGCGGTACAATGTAAATAGTCTGGGTAGCCATTTGATTACCTGTTCAGGAGTCTTATGGCTTGGGGGTAAAAGCTGTTGAGAAGCCGTTTGGTCCGTTGGTATCTCAATTTGGAAGCAGTCTATTCCACCCTTGTCTGGAAAACACTAAAAATATAATTGTTATAGCTAACTCACTCTCTTTTGTGTGTTGGTAGCAATGATGAATGTGTATAAATCGTCTTTGGTTGGTTAGTTGGTCCTCAGCCAGTCTCGACTGGCTAGCAATCTTGCTGACAATTTAGTGACGCTAGTTAGCTAACAGCAGGTTGAAAATATTGAAATGTCCATGTTAGGTATACTTAGCTAGCCAGTCTAATAGAGATAAATACAATTAGTGGGGTGGTTAAATTGTGTATTGTTGTAGGTGGAATCTGATTCCACCAACATGCATTTCCAACCCCTAGCTCTGCACAAGGTGAAGGTAAATTGGCCAAAATATTTACAAGCTGATGGCAATTTACAGTAAGCATGATAAAAATGAATTGGGAAGTGTTTGTATGGTTTGTGTTATTGGATTACAGGTGGTTAGATGTAACCTGAGGAGCAGAGTACCTTCCAGACAATGTACTCAATTTAGTCTACCCCTCTTCTCTTTTGACCTTTTCTTGTAGTTCAAATTCAAGCTATTTGGAGTCATTCCACAGTGACCTGCTGAAAAATACCCCAAATTGGGGACATTTTGGCTACACAAGCTCGAGGGAGCGGACACACCTTGTGGTTATGGAGCACAACAACATTCTGGCTCTCCATGGAGGAGGTGGTGTGGGGGTGCTTTCCTGGTGATACTGTCTGTGATGTATTTAGAATTCAAGGCACACTTAACCAGCATGGCTATCACGGCATTCTGCAGCGATACTCCATCCCATCTGGTTTGCACTTAGTGTGAATATTGTTTGTTTTTCAACAGGACAGTGACCAACACACCTCCAGGATGTGTAAGGGCTATTTGACCAAGAAGGAGAGTGATGGAGTGCTGCATCAGATGGCCTGTCCTCCACAATCATCTGAAGAATCCCAAATATAAAATCAATATTGATTTGTTTAACACCTTGTTGGTTACTACATTATTTTATATGTGTTATTTCATCGTTTTGATGTCTTCACTATTATTCTACAATGTAAAATAAAGAAAATCCCTTGAATGTGTAGGTGTGGTCCTGTTGATTGTATTTTGATTAGTTTCAGCGCTATTTGGGTTGTTAATTGGATTCGCCCACAAGTTCTAATTTATTTGTATTGTACTTTATACATTTAAATTATTTGTGTTCTTGTTTGACATTGTACTACAGTGTTAGGATATAGTAGCATAAGCATTTCGCTATTACATCTGCTAAACTGTGTAAGAGACCAATAAACTTTGATTTGATTTAACTCGATTTTTTATTTCCGAAAGAGATGGCTTACTATTAGATAAATGTCTTGTGCAAAATTGTCTTTATCCACTCCTGTAAAGACAGGGAGTGCAACTTTCTCCTGGTGTTCCATAACTTAATTTTATAGACCTGAACTCGACAGATATGGCTGAAGTTCCATATGCGAGCATGTATCAGTGTGACACTATTTACCTTCCGCAAAAATGGAACTATAGTATACTAGCCATCAGTGGGTGAATGTTGTGTTGTTTATATTACTTAAAAATACAAAGGTAAAACATATGCATATAAATATCAAATATGTTAAGTAAAGTACACATTAAGTAATGTAGTAATTATATCTCAAACGTTCATACTTTTCGATTTTTATCGTCAGAGGTTGTATAGTAACCAAGTAATGTGTACCCATGTTTTCTGTCGGACGATGCAGACTAAAGGACCGAGTTGCTGTGGGAGGAAAACATGGCGCTGCCCATGTTAAGAGGTTGCTACTGTAGCAGGACGCCTTCAGTACTGATTCGTTTCTTGAAACCTGATCACGTTGTGCAGCCCCAGTCCAACAAGACTACTCGCCTGGCTCCAACTTTGTCCGTTGGTGTCGTGTCCACAGTCCGACCTTACAGCTCTGATCGAGGTGGAGGTAAACAAAACCAGAAGGTGGTTGTGGTTGGCATCCCCAACCCTTTCATATGGTTTCGAACCCGAATATACTATTTTTTGATTCGGGTTTATTTTGACAAGGAATTCAAAATCGAAGAATTCACAGAGGGATCGAAGCAGGTAGGTAGGCTACAGTCCGTGGAATAAGTGGTCTCTAGCTAGTGGAAGCCAGTTAGACCAGAAATACTTCATTTCTTAAAAGTATGCTTGACTAAACACCCCAGCTTGCCAAGAGAAACAACGTGGGCGTTACTGCAAGCCAAGTTTTGTACCCAATCCAGTTCTTGTGAAATGTTTGACTGTTTCCCCTTCTAATCATCAACAGTTGAACTTGTTCCTTAGTGCATCTTACATAATTGTTACGTTGTGTCATTATAGCTAAAATATAATATGTTGTTGCAGGCATTCTCCCATGTTTCAAGACTGTTGTCAGGGAGTCAATTTGAGTCTCTTGAAGGTCTGGTTGCTAAAGATGTGAGTATTATGACTGGAAACACTTATCTCCCTCACTAGCTTTAAGCACCAGCTGTCAGAGCAGCTCACAGAGTACTGCACCTGTACATAGCCCATCTATAATTTAGCCCAAACAACTCCCTCTTCCCCTACTGTATTTATTTTGCTCTTTTGCACACCATTATTTCTACTTTGCACATTCTTCCACTGCAAATCTACCATTCCAGTGTTTTACTTACTATATTGTATTTACCTCGCCACCATGGCCTTTTTTTTTGCCTTTACCTCCCTTATCTCACCTCATTTGCTCACATTGTATATAGACTTATTTTTCTACTGTATTATTGACTGTATGTTTTGTTTATTCCATGTGTAACTCTGTGTTGTTGTATGTGTCGAATTGCTATGCTTTATCTTGGCCAGGTCGCAGTTGCAAATGAGAACTTGTTCTCAACTAGCCTACCTGGTTAAATAAAGGTTAAATAAATAAATAATAAATAAAATAATATTCTCAGACATTTTTGCACAAGTCATTTCAGTGTAGCATTGATAGGAGAGCTGCTAGTGGGTTGGGGGTGGCAGCCAGCCCTAGCGGGTTTAGAACATTGTAATCGAAAAGTTGCTGGTTCAAATCCTCAAGCTGACTAGGTCAAAAATATGCCAATGTGCAAAGCACTTACCCCTGATTGCTCCTGTAAGTCGTTCCGGATACTAGCGTCTGTTAAATTAGGGGTTCCTAAGCTTTTTCACTCAGGCCCCCTTTCAAGCATTGGGGAACATCCTCCGCCCCCCACGTCAGTTTCGATGGGCACAACCACTGTTCAAGACACAAACTGTTCACACCCCTCTGTTTTTTCTTTCTTGCATTTCTATACATTTTGCCATGTCTAATGTGTATTCATGTGATATTTGAGTGACTCAAACATTACAACATAATCTACGGGCTAAATGTTGCTGACATGGGCTAGTTCATCTAGACCTTTCTTACAAGTTATAAATGTCTCTTTAAGGCAGGGTTTCCCAAACTCAGGACCGAGTTTGGAAACCCCTGCTCTAAGGTGTGCAATGACTGACATGACGAGAGGAAAACTGACGATGCGCTACCCAATTTTGAAATTGCACCTTGTGCATTCTACTATTACAACTTTCAGGAGTAAGTTGAAAGCCGAACTACTGTGCTAAATAACTCAAATATAAATGTATACCACATTATCTGCAGGCATTGGGCCCTTTCTCATATTTCCTCTCTCCATTTTCTCCCTCACAGCTGATTGCAAAACTGGAAGAGAAATGTGCTCTGCTCCCTCCCAGCCACCTGCAAGCGCTTTCTGCAGATCCGGAAGACTTGATGTACACAACACCAGGGGATGTTGGCGTCTATTATGATGATGATGGTAAGAGCCAGGTTATGTCTACACAGCAAAAAACAACACACGAAACCACCTACTCCTTTACTGTGACTGATCATTTCTGATGTCAACGGTCAGTAATATGTTGTAACTAAATGTGGGTGGATTCCAATAAAATGATGTATTTCCTTCTGTATTGACTTCGATCACAGATCTGTAAGGATGGAATAAGTGATTGGATTAGTAAGCACTGTGCCATTACATTTCAGATTGACAAGTGGGAGCTCATCAACGGAAGGAAATTAGTTTTCACAGTAGTCTCATTCACCAGAGCCTGTATGCCTGGTGTGCAATAAATGCATTTGCCATAAGCACTGAATGACCTGGCATAGGTGTTTTTAGGGCTGGCATTATTACTGTATAACTGACGTTTATGGATGAAAACCTGCCCTGAAAATAAAATGACCCCCCCCCCCCCCAAAAAAAAGGAACGAACAGCTGATCAAAGACGAGACGGTCAGCATTCGTGCGGTTGAGGCTATTTCTAAGGTAACGTGTGCTATTTACAACACGATGAAACTTTGTTGCTCCTTGCTGAAACAAGCAAGGTGTTGTAGCAAACAAGTCTTTGGTTACCTAGGAAACACCCCCCTCCCTGCAGCAGCAGCAGCACACATAGCAATAGAATGGATACTAAACGAGTTAAATGTCTTACCTGGGATTTAAATGTTTTCCACACGCATAGCTACTGTACGTGTAGCCTACTTGGACACCCTGTCCCCACAATTTCCCACTCCCCATGTTGAATAGTCTGAAGCCACAGGGCTCTTCTCCAAGGCCCGATTTCCTTAAGTGGGAGCATTGCGAACCACAGGTGGGAATTTTGATCTGGGTACATGTACATTGAACAACACAGCAGCTTGTCAGCATGCTTTGTTATTTCTGTATAACAAAAAAAATCTATGACGAAGTTGGCTCTTTTACACCGGGGGTCAATGGGAAAGAATGTTGTTTTCTACAATTTGTAGGCGTAGTCGAGGGGAATTTGTTATTGCGTAAATATTGACTCGAAGTATGGCTGCCTGGTTTTGTGATGCAATAATTTCCATGGTAATGTAAATATTCATTCAAATTATGTTAACATGGCTCATGCAATGAAATGTATTTTTGTATGGTCAGTTGAGTTGAATCAACAAATCACAGCATATTGTTGGGTACACTTCCTGCTTTTATCTTCAACCTAGCTTTTACGTCTTGATTTTATTTCCTGCTTTGCTCCTATGGGTACACTTGCAATAGCCGCCAGTCCACCCATTATGCCACCATCGACTTGAATGGGAACGCCCATTCTATTCATTCTATTTTTATGGCTGCACATGCAGTAAGGAAAGGAGGAGAGGAGAAAATGTGTGTATAAAAAAAAATATATATTCAAACATTTATAACGGTGACCACTTTCATTTGGCTGACCAATAACTGCCATCCAAAAATCCATGACTGTCACAGCCCTACTGTAGGCGTTTTGTTGTTGTTACAAAAACATTTCTCTCTATTCTTTCAGGGCGGAAGTTTGTCAGTATTCTGATGCGGTACTGGTATCTAACAAGTGCCCGGTTGCCTGAGGAATCATTGGAGGGAACACGCATCTTTCAGGTGGCCATAGGTGGTGAGGGTGAGCCGGAGACTAAGAGACTGCTCACAGCGAACTATGAGTGAGTTTTTTTGTTGTTGTTATTGTTGCTAAAGTACAATGTGTCACAGCTGATTTAATGGTCTGCAGTTGGAAGTGGCTGTGATTAAGCAATTCATACTAAGTATCTCTCTGACAAATAGAAAGCATTAAGTCTGCAAACAGTCTCTCAGGGATGAGCCACTCTTAGATCCTAGATCTGTTCCCAAGGAACAACTACCTGCAGTAACCTCCTTTGCATGACTGTCAAGTGTCTCACTTGCTTAATGTTTAGACTTCCTGTTTAACAACCCTTTTGTACATCATGGCTGTTTGCAGATTCCAAAGGGAGTTTACTAAGGGGGTGCCGCCGGACTGGACCATCACCAGGATAGAGCACTCCAAGCTGCTGGATTAAACTGGGATTGTGAATGGAGATTATAGGGGGAGATGGATAGAGGCAGAGAATGGAAGACCATCCTTCCTCCTGACCCTACAAGAATATCCCCCTAACTGCTAAAATCTTGAGATGCTCTCAAACTCAAGACCAGAAAAGACATGGGGAATATTCGGGGCAAACTTTCTATCATAATTGTACTACTATACGGAAGTCTGTGTAAGACCAGGTTGCTGAGTTTTTTTGCCCTTGTCTCAGGCAGCACCGCAATCAGTGGTCAAAACTAGGCTTTGTCAGTTCTGCCTCTAAGGTCTGAGATTCATTATTTTGTTTAATGGGGAGGGTAGACAAGGGGCATACAGACAGTGTGAAAAAACAGAATGAGCTCTGTATTGAGATTCACCATATTGAGATTCTGTCTTTCGATCTGCTGCTGCCCCGCTTTGGTGTCTTGAAGTAGAGCGTGCACACAGACTGAAGAAAATGTCACACTTTAATGTTTAGGATTCAGATGTAAAAAAAAATGAGGATGATATTTCAAGCATGCCCTGAGCAAACTTTTCTCAAACCTCCTTGTACTCCTGTGTTCACACACTCAATAGTTATGTAGAGAGGATGAATTCCAACTATGCCATAAAAATTACTATAGCTACTGTTTCCATTTTTTGAGATGTGCTCTGTCACCAGAATAGTCCATCTGACAATAAGTGTTAACCAATTACTGTTGGTGACTGAAAGTATACAGTTGAAGTCGGACGTTTACATACATTTAGGTTGGAGTCATTAAAACTCGTTTTTCAACCACTCCACAAATTTCTTGTTAACAAACTATAGTTTTGGCAAGTCGGTCAGGACATCTACTTTGTGCGTGACACAAGTCATTTTTCCAACAAATGTTTACAGACAGATTATTTAACTTAAAATTTACTGTATCACAATTCCCGTGGGTCAGACATTTACATACACTAAGTTGACTTTAAACAGCTTGGAAAATTCCAGAAAATGATGTCATGGCTTTAGAAGCTTCTGATAGGCTAATTGACATCATTTGAGTCAATTGGAGGAGTACCTGTGGATGTATTTCAAGGCCTACCTTCAAACTCAGTGCCTCTTTGCTTGACATCATGGGAAAATCCAAAAAAATCAGCCAAGACCTCAGAAAAAAAAATGGTGGACCTCCACAAGTCTGGTTCATCCTTGGGAGCAATTTCCAAATGCCTGAAGGTACCACATTCATCTTTACAAACAATAGTACTCAAGTATAAACACCATGGGACCACGCAGCTGTCATACCGCTCAGGAAGGAGATGCGTTCTGTCTCCTAGAGATGAACGTACTTCGGTGCGAAAAGTGCAAACAACAGCAAAGGACCTTGTGAAGATGCTGGAGGAAACCGGTACAAAATTATATCCACAGTAAAACGAGTCCTATATCAACATAACCTGAAAGGCCGCTCAGCAAGGAAGAAGCCACTGCTCCAAAACTGCCATAAAAAAGCCAGACTACGGTTTGCAGCTGCACATGGGGACAAAGATCGTACTTTTTGTAGAACTGTCCTCTGGTCTGATGGAGAATTTTTTTTAAACTGTTTGGCCATAATGACCATCATTATGTTTGGAGGAAAAAGGGGGAGGCTTGCAAGCCAAAGAACCCTATCCCAACCGTGAAGCACGGGGGTGGCAGTATCATGTTGTGGGGTGCTTTGCTGCAGGATGGACTGGTGCACTTCACAAAATAGATGGCATCATGAGGTAGGAAAATTATGTGGAGTTATTGAAGCAACATCTCAAGACATCAGTCAGGAAGTTAAAGCTTGGTCGCAAATGGGTCTTCCAAATAGACTGACCCCAAGCATACTTCCAAAGTTGTGACAAAATGGCTTAAGGACAACAAAGTCAAGGTATTGGAGTGGCCATCACAGAGCCCTGACCTTAATCCTATAGAACATTTGTGGGCAGAACTGAAAAAGCGTGTCTGTCAGCAAGGAGGCCTAGAAATCTGATCCAGTTACACCAGCTCTGTCAGGGGGAATGGGCCAAAATTCACCCAACTTATTGTGGGAAGCTTGTGGAAGGCTACCCGAAACGTTTGACCCAAATTAAACAATTTAAAGGCAATGCTACCAAATACTAATGGAGTGTATGTAAACTTCTGACCCACTGGGAATGTGATGAAAGAAATAAAAGCTGAAATAAATCACTCTACTATTATTCTGACATTTCACATTCTTAAAATAAAGTGGTGATCCTAACTGACTGAAGACAGGGAATTTGTACTAGGATTAAATGTCAGGAATTGTGAAAAACTGAGTTTAAATGTATTTGGCTAAGGTGTATGTAAACTTCCGACTCCAACTGTATGTTTCTTCTTTTGTACAGTGAGTACTCTTTTGTGTGCACATGACTAGTAGTGATGCGATTGCATTCCCACTGACTCACATGTAAAGTGTGTGTGTCAATAGAAAACTACTCTCAGTCCATTGTGCAATTGTCTTTGGCAGTCACTCATTGTTATAAATCAACAAACATTTTAGTGAAATTTTTATAATGTTGAAATGTATGTGTTTTGGGCTTTCCCTCCCAAAAAATATACACTGAAGTTTGGTACACATGCAACAAACATGTTAATATTATATACATCAAGATAATATGGTTTACATATGCTTCAAATCAAATAATCAAATGTATTTATAAAGCCCTTCTTACATCGGCTGATATCTCAAATTGCTGTACAGAAACCCAGCCTAAAACCCCAAACAGCAAGCAATGCAGGTGTCGAAGCACGGTGGCTAGGGAAATCTCCCTAGAAAGGCCAGAACCTAGGAAGAAACCTAGAGAGGAACCAGGCTATGAGGGGTGGCCAGTCCTCTTCTGGCTGTGCCGGGTGGAGATTATAACAGAACATGGCCAAGATGTTCAAATGTTCATAGATGACCAGCAGAGTCAAATAATAATAAATAATCACATTTTATTGGTCACATATACATATTTAGCAGATGTTATTGTTTGTGTAGCGAAATGCATGTGTTCCTGTCTCCCAACGGTGCAGTAGAATAACAATTCACAACAATACACACATCTCAAAGTAAAATAATGGAATTAAGAAATATATAAATATTAGAACGAGCAATGTTGGAGTGGCATTGACTAGAATATGGTATATACATATGAAATGAGTAAAACAGTATGTAAGTAGTACTCAAGTGACCTGTGTTCCATGTCTTAGTACGTAGGGCAGAACCCTTTAAGGTGCAGGATTGAGTAACCGGGGGGTAGTTGGCTAGTGACACTGACTAAGTTCATTGAAGGGTACTGGGTGGAAGTCGGCTAGTGATGGTTATTTAACAGTGATATCCTTGAGATAGAAGCTGTTTTTCAGGCTCTCGGTCCCGGATTTGATGCACCTGTGCTGGACTCGCCTTCTGGATGATAGCGGGGTGAACAGGCCATGGCTCGGGTGGTTGATGTTCTTGATGATCTTTTTGGCCTTCCTGTGACATTGGCTGCTGTAGGTGTCCAGGAGGGCAGGCAGTGTGCCTCCAGTGATGTGTTGGGCAGACCGCACCCCCTTCTAAAGAGCCCTGCAGTTGCGGGAGGTGCAGTTGCCGTACCAGGCAGTGATACCCCCAACAGTTACCACAGCCGTTACCATTGGCTATATCGTAAATATTCATTTAAGGTTAGGCATAAGGTTAGCATTGTTGTTAACTAGAGTTGATGTCCGCACCTGTATGAACATTTAATTCGCATTTAAAAAAAATCTCTATCAAAATCCTTTTTTCTATTTTTTTATGGCTGCGTCTTAATCTAGCGCATATGCCTTCTGCATCTGTGGTGTTTGTCAGACCAGGAGACATCCAGAAAAGCGGTCTTCACACGAAAACATCTGTAGCGTCCGAACGGTTTGGGCTGCAAATATGACCCTTCTTTGGAAAGATGAGACTCTCACGAACACAGTGGAGTTCTCCGTTCTGCTCTTCGACCCCCAGAAATGTCACAGGAATAGTCTGAAGTCAGTACCACTGATCTGCCAACTTCTGTCTGTAGAGTCCAAACTGTTGGTTACCTCATCATCGAAAGTTGAGACTCACTAACACATACATGTCGGTTGTTTTGCTCTAGGACGCCCACAAGCCTCACAGTTATTTTCTGAAGGTAGCCCAATACCAAATTATTGGAAGTATACACTCACTGGCCAGTTTATTAGGTAATCCCATCTAGTACTGGGTCGGACCCCCCTTTGCCTCCAGAACAGCCTGAAATCTTCGGGGCATTCTTAAAGGTGTCGGAAACGTACAACAGGGATGTTGCTCCATGCTGACGCAGTGGCATCGCTCAGTTGCTGCAGATTGGACGGCTGTACATTCATGCTGCAAACAGCCCGTTCCATCTCATCCCAAATATGCTCTATTGGTTTGTAGTCTGGGGACTGCGCTGGCCACTGAAGTAAACTGAACTCTGTCATGTTCCAGGCAATATTTTTCCACTCCTTTATTGTCCAGTGTTAGTGATCGCGTGTCCATTGGAGCCTCTTCTTCTTGTTTTTAGCTGATATGAGTGGAACCTGGTGTGGTCATCTGCTGCAATAGCCCATCCAAGATGCCGTTCTGCAAACCACTGTTGTACTGCACTGTTATTTGTCTGTTTGTGACCCATCTGTTAGCTTGCACGATTCTTGCCATTCTCCTTCGACCTCTCTCATCAATGAGCTGTTTTAGCCCATAGGACTGCCACTGACTGGATGTTTTTTGTCTGTCGCATCGTTCTTGGTAAACCCTTGACACTGTCCTCTGTGAAAAGACCAGTAGGGCGACCGTTTCTGAGATACTGGATCCAGCATGCCTTGCTCCGACAATCATACCACGGTCAAAGTCGCTTTGGTCATTCGTTTTGCCCATTCTAACGTTCAATGGAACAGTAACTGAATGCCTCGATGCCTGCTTTTTATAGCAAGCCACAGCCACGTGACTCACTGTCTGTAGGAGCAATCCATTTTCGTGAATGGGGTGGTGTACCTAATAATCTGGCTGGTGAATGTATATGGAAGTAGTTTAGTGACCCAAAAAAGGGGTTAAATATGGCACTTTTTTTTTTTTTTGTTAAATGTCCTTATCTTTCTTATATCCCTCAGATACAGGACAGACAATTCAAAACAAACTTCCTTTTGATAAATGCTTTGACTATCTCTTATGTCTTGTATGAATATGTTATTCAATGTGTTTCTATGTGCTAATAATTGTTATTTCTTTATATATACACTACCATTCAAAAGTTTGCGGTCACTTAGAAATGTCCTTGTTTTTGAAAGAAAAGCAACAAAAAAAGTCCATTAAAATAATATCAAATTGATCAGAAATACAGTGTAGACATTGTTAATGTTGTAAATGACTATTGTAGCGGGAAATGGCAGATTTTTTATGGAATAAATACATAGGCGTACAGAGGCCCATTATCAGCAACCATCACTCCTGCGTTCCAATGTTTATCATTTTAAAAGGCTAATTGATCATTAGAAAACCCTTTTGCAATTATGTTAGCACAGCTAAAAACTGTTGTTCTGATAAAAGAAGCAATAAAACTGGCCTTCTTTAGACTAGTTGAGTATCTGGAGCATCAGCATTTGTGGGTTCGATTACAGGCTCAAAATGGCCAGAAACAAAGCCCTTTCTTCTGAAAACTCGTCAGTCTATTCTTGTTCTGAGAAATGAAGGCTATTCCTTGCGAGAAAATGCCAAGAAACTGAAGATCTGGTACAACGATGTGTACTACTCCCTTCACAGAACATAGTACCCGCAAAACACCAGTCTCAACGTCAACAGTGAACAGGCAACTCCGGGATGCTGGGCTTCTAGGCAGAGTTGCAAAGAAAAAGCCACATCTCAGATTGGCTAATAAAAATAAAAAATTAAGATGGGCAAAATAACACAGACACTGAACAGGGGAACTGTGCCTAAAAGGCCAGCATCCCAGAGTCGCCTCTTCACTGTTGACGTTGAAACTGGTGTTTTGGAGGTACTATGCATCACTTGCATAGTACCCGCAAAACATGCATCACTTGTGGTGCGGTTTTGCTAGCAAAAGGACCTTATCTTTCATATAAGTGAAAAATAATTTTCCAAAAACAAAAGATTAAATTGATACACACCTTTTATAGGGTAAGAGTTCCTGGCAGGCAGGAGCGTTGGGCAGTAACCGAAAGGCAGTAATCGAATCCCCTAGCCGACAAGGTATACAAGGTATCTGCCATTCTGTACATGAGCAAGGCAGTTAACCCCAAACAACAACTGCTCCCTGGGTGCCGATTAAGGCAGCCCTCTGCATCTCCCTGATTCAGAGGTGTTCGGTTAAATGCGGAAGACACATTTCAGTTTAATGCATTCAGTTGTACAACTGACAAGGTACCCCCCTTTCCCCTCCATGTTACAAAGCGTGTTTACGGAAGACAGATGGAATACACAGGGACCACCTGTGCTAATGAGCTATCTAGCATGCTCTGAACAACTGTGTGTAACGGAAGAAGACCGGAAGAAGGCCGCCAGAAACGTGTCACTGAAAAACACTGTCGGCTTCAACTGTGATAAAGCCGGTAAAAACTGTGTGCAGTAAGTGTATATTTAGTATTTGTGAAATTATTTTAATGTGATATGACAGTAATGGGTCCTGAGTGGCGTAGCGGTCAAAAGCACTTCATCGCAGTGCTGAGGCGCCACTACAGCCTGGGGTTCGATCACAGCCGGCCGTGACCGTGAGCCCCGTAGGACAGCCCAGCGCTGTCTGGGGTAGGGAAGGGTTCGGCCGGGGGGCTTTCCTTTGCTCATCGCGCTCTAGCTACTCCTTATGGTAGGGCCGAGCTCCTGCAAGCTGACTTCGGTTGTCAGTCTAACCATGTTTCCTCCGACACATTGGTGCGGCTGACTTCCGGGTGAAGCGAGCACTGTGATAAGAAGTAACGCGGCCAGGCGGGTCATGTTTCGGAGAATGCATGACTCAACCTTAACCTCTCCCAAGCCCATTGGGGAGTTGCAGCGATGAGCCAAGGTCATAATTTGGGGAGAAAAAGGGGAGGGGGAATACCCTAGACACGCCTGATCTCAACTGATCTCGGTAGCTAAGGAGGGTCGGGCCTGGTTAGGACTTAGATGGGAGATTGCCTAGGAATACCAGGTGCTGTAAGTTCAAATAAAATACAAAAAATGAAGGAAAAAAAGGGCGTTATGTTTCTAGAACCGTATCACAAATGATAATCGATTCACGTTTAGATGGAGTATTCGGCTATGCTACCAAATACTAATGGAGTGTATGTAAACTTCTGACCCACTGGGAATGTGATGAAAGAAATAAAAGCTGAAATAAATCATTCTTTCTACTATTCTGACATTTCACATTCTTAAAATAAAGTGGTGATCCTAACTGACCTAAGACAGGGGAATTTCACTAGGATTAAATGTAAGGAATTGTGAATAAACTGAGTTTAAATGTATTTGGCTAAGGTGTATGTAAACTTCCGACTTCAACTGTATATACTGAGATCATGTGACAGATCATGTGACACTTAGATTGCACACAGGTGGACTTTATTTAACAAATTATGTGACTTAAGAAGGTAATTGGTTGCACCCGATCTTGTTTCAGGGCTTCATAGCAAAGGGGGTGAATACATATGCACGCACAAGATAGAAGCTGTTTTTCAGTCTCTCGGTCCCTGCTTTGATGCACCTGTACTGACCTCGCCTTCTGGATGATAGCGGGGTGAACAGGCAGTGGCTCGGGTGGTTGTTGTCCTTGATGATCTTTATGGCCTTCCTGTGACATCGGGTGGTGTAGGTGTCCTGGAGGGCAGGTAGTTTGCCCCCAGTGATGCGTTGTGCAGACCTCACTACCCTCTGGAGAGCCTTCCGGTTGTGGGCGGAGCAGTTGCCGTACCAGGCGGTGATACAGCCCTGTTGCGCCTTCTTCACAACGCTGTCTGTGTGGGTGGACCAATTCAGTTTGTCCGTGATGTGTACGCCGAGGAACTTAAAACTTACTACGCTCTCCACTACTGTCCCGTCGATGTGGATAAGGGGGTGCTCCCTCTGCAATCATCTCCTTTGTTTTGTTGACGTTGAGTGTGAGGTTATTTTCCTGACACCACACTCTGAGGCCCCTCACCTCCTCCCTGTAGGCCGTCTCGTCATTGTTGGTAATCAAGCCTACCACTGTAGTGTCGTCCGCAAACTTGATGATTGAGTTGGAGGCGTGCATGGCCACGCAGTCTTGGGGGAAACAGGGAGTACAGGAGAGGGCTCAGAACGCACCCTTGTGGGGCCCCAGTGTTGAGGATCAGCGGGGTGGAGATGTTGTTACCTACCCTCACCACCTGGGGGCGGCCCGCCAGGAAGTCCAGTACCCAGTTGCACAGGGCGGGGTCGAGACCCAGGGTCTCGAGCTTGATGACGAGTTTGGAGGGTACTATGGTGTTAAATGCTGAGCTGTAGTCGATAAACAGCATTCTCACATAGGTATTCCTCTTGTCCAGATGGGTTAGGGCAGTGTGCAGTGTGGTTGCGATTGCGTCGTCTGTGGACCTATTGGGGCGGTAAGCAAATTGGAGTGGGTCTAGGGTGTCAGGTAGGGTGGAGGTGATATGGTCCTTGACTAGTCTCTCAAAGCACTTCATGATGACGGAAGTGAGCGCTACGGTGCGGTAGTCGTTTAGACCTCACCACCGACCCCGGACTGGGGACCTCGCAGCGGGTCCCGGACAGGAGGGCGACTCTGGCGGCTCCGGACAGGAGGGCGACTCTGGCGGCTCCGGACAGGAGGGCGACTCTGGCGGCTCCGGACAGGAGGGCGTCGCTGGAGGCTCCGGACTGACGGCCTTCGTTGGAGGCCTCGTGCCATGACTCCTCACTGGAGGCTTCGTGCCATGGATCATCACTGGAGGCCTCCTGCCATGGATCAACACTGGAGGCTTCGTGCCATGGATCATCACTGGAGGCTTCGTGCCATGGATCATCACTGGAGGCTTCTTGCCATGGATCAACACTGGAGGCTTCGTGCCATGGATCATCACTGGAGGCTTCGTGCCATGGATCATCACTGGAGGCTTCTTGCCATGGATCAACACTGGAGGCTTCGTGCCATGGATCATCACTGGAGGCTTCGTGCCATGGATCATCACTGGAGGCTTCGTGCCATGGATCATCACTGGAGGCTAGACCTCACCACGGCACAGTGCCATGGATCATCACTGGAGGCTTCGTGCCATGGATCATCACTGGAGGCTTCGTGCCATGGATCGATACTGGAGTAGAGAGACACACAGGAGGCCTGGCTCTGGGAGCAGGCACAGGACTCACCAGGCTGGGGAGACATGCAGGAGGGTTAGTTCTTAGCACAGGCACAGGACTCACCAGGCTGGGGAGACATGCAGGAGGCCTTGTCCTTGGCCGAGACACCGGATACACTGGGCCGTGGAGGCGCACTGGAGGTCTCGTGCAAAGAGCCTGCACAACCCGTCCTGGCTGGATGGTGACTTTGGCCCTGCATGTGCGGGGTGCAGGCACAGGGCGCACTGGGCTGTGCAGACGCACTGGAGACACAGTGCGCAGAGCCGGCACAGGATATCCTGGGCCGTAGAGATGTACTGGAGGTCTGGAGAGCAGGGCTGGCACAATCTTTCCTGGCTGGATGCTCACCCTTGCCCGGCAGATGCGAGGAGCTGTAATATAGCGCACCGGGCTATGAGTGCGCACTGGGGACACCGTGCGCATCACCCCATAGCACGGGGCCTGACCAGTCACATGCTCGCCACGGTAAGCACGGGGAGTTGGCTCAGGTCTCCAACCTGACTCTGCCACACTCCCCGTGTGCCCCCCCCAAAACAAATTGGGGGGGGCTGCCTCTCGGGCTTCCTTGCCAGCCGTGTTCCCGTGTAATCCTTGGCCCCTCTCCTAGCTGCCTCCTTAGGGCGGTGATGTTCACTCCTCTGTCCCCAGGGTCCCTTGCCTTCCAGGATTTCCTCCCATGTCCAACTCTCCAGGTAACCACGCTGCTTGGTCCTCTTTTGGTGGTTAGTTCTGTCACGGCCGTTTAAAGGAGTGGACCAAGGCGCAGCGTGATTTGAATCCATTCTTCTATTTATTAAACGAAGAACACTTAACAAACTCACAAAACGAAACGTGAAGCCAACGTAGTGCTCACAGGCAACTAAACAAGGACAACTACCCACAAAACCAACTTGGAAAATGGCAACCTAAATAGGCTCCCCAATCAGAGCCAACGATAAACAGCTGTCTCTGATTGGGAACCCACTCAGGCCACCATAAACCTACATACCCCTAGACAATACAAAATCCCCATAGATAACCCAAAAAAACCTAGACAAGAAAAAAACCTAGACAATACAAAAACTAAACAAACCACCCCTTGTCACACCCTGACCTAACCAAATAATAAAGAAAGCACATATAACTAAAGTCAGGGCATGACAATCTGTTTGGGCTTCTTGCAGTCAATTTGCAGTCTACAAATTATTTGTAATTGTGTTTTGCCCCGCTAACCATCCGCTCAAGAACAAATCGACCCGCGGCTGAATCTAGTTGATCCTGTCACGAATACCACCGAAGGTGGCTCCCCTTCCTGTTCGGGTGGCGCTCGGCGGTCGTCCGCACCGGTGCCACCGATCCCTTTTTCCTTTTCGTTTGTTTTTGTCTAATTGTTTTCACCTGTTCCTTGTTGGGGTTTTGGGATGGGTGTTATTTAAGTTCGTTTAGCCCGCTGGTGTTTGTGCGGGCTTGTTGTTATTTTGACGTATGTGGTGTTTGTGTTCTTTTGGGTTTTCGCTGTCCGGGTTTTTTTTAGTAACTATGGTTTTGGGTTTGTTGCACCTGTGTTTTGGGCTTCACCCATGTTTTTAACTGGTTACTAGCCGTAAGGACATTAAAGCGTTTTTCCCGTCAACCTTCTGCTCTCCGCGTCTGACTCCACACCCATCACTCTCCACGTTACAGATCACGTTACAGATCACGTTACAGATCACGTTACAGATCCCTATTTTAGAACGTTTTCTCACCACCAAATATGGTCGAGAGAGGAAGTCCAGTCGCGGGTAGTGGGAGAGGATGGAGCAGGGTGAAACTGGGCCAACATTCTGCTAATTTTCTCATCGATAAAACATCTGATCTCAATACATTTTTCTGTTCCCAAAACTACAATCTGTTATGAACACAGTGCACTGAGCTTTATAGACTTGATGCTTTGCCAGAGGTTTCAAGAATAGCGTTGTTTAGGACTGCAAGATCGAATTGAGTTTGTCCACACGTGCAATTCACAGAGGAGGTGTTCCAATCAGGTATCAAGGTAAGACCCAGATGCAGACCTTGTCGAAGTAACAATGTTTATTACAGCAACCAGGGCAAAGGTACAGGACGGCAGGCAGGCTCAGGGTCAAGTCAGGCAGAGGTCAGTAATCCAGTAATCCAGAGGCGGGGCAAAGGTACAGGACGGCAGGCAGGGTCAGGGGCAGGCAGAGTGGTCAGGCGGGCGGGTACAGGGTCAGGACAGGCAAGGGTCAAAAACCAGAAGGACGAGAAAAGAGAGACTGGGGAAAAGCAGGAGCTGACACAAAATGCTGGTTGGCTTGACATACAAAACGAACTGGCAACAGACAAACAGAGAACACAGGTATAAATACACAGGGGATACTGGGGAAGATGGGCAACACCTGGAGGGGGGTGGAGACAATCATAAAGACAGGTGAAACAGATCAGGGTGTGACAGTTCCCTAATAATTAAATATGCAAATATATGCTACAACATGCCAATAGGATCTCGCTAGCTCGTGCTAGGATTTGCCCACCTCCTTGCTCGTTCTGCCCACTATGTTTAATTTCCTCCCACTGAATCGAAGAATGAAAGATGGTGGAAGCAGAGGTTGAAGTGGATTCTGAATACAATGGCGGTAGAATCAAGGAGAATTGGAGTATTGTCCAAGCAAAGTAGTGTACAGTGATGAGAATTATCCTTCGTATCTAGTAGGAGTACGGTATGTTAATGAGGAGCAGCTGAGCAGAGGACCAATCATGAAGAAACCATTTGAGTTATCCAAACTGGGGGAGAGAGTGCTGTGATGATCACGAGAGGCAGGCTTGTTTAGAGCATGTATCCAAGACCAATGCAGTGTGATCATTGTAAAGCTTTTGGTCATTTATCAAGTATTTGCAGAAGGGAGAAGCCAAGATGTCCAAGTTGTGGAAAAGATCATATGTTTTATAAAAGTGATGAATATGTGACAAGTTGCAATTGCGGTGGGAACCATGAAGCCACGTCTTTCAAATGCCCCACAAGGGTGAAAGGGAATGAGGTGGCCATACAGAGAATTTCATATGCAACAGCTGTGAAGCAGCTGTGAAAACGGTTGAGGGTTTGCATGGTGCATGTCACGGCTGTCGTAAGAACGGGACCAAGGCGCAGCGGATGTTGAGTTCCAAATATTTCATTCAAAGAGAAACTTAAACAAAACAAAATATATCAATAAACGAACAACTAAACGTGACTACGTGGTGCACAAACACAAAACAATATCCCACAAACACAGGTGGGAAAAATAGCTACTTAAATATGATCTCCAATTAGAGACAATGATTACCAGCTGCCTCTAATTGGGAATCATACAAAACACCAACATACAAAATATAAACTGAAACACAACATATAAATTATAAACTAGAATACCCCCTAGTCACGCCCTGACCTACTACACCATAGAGAAACAAGGGCTCTCTATGGTCAGGGCTTGACAGTGCACCAGACGAGTCCACGGTAGAGGATAGGCCTACACTGCAGGCTGCAGGGGTTGCCATTCACCAGCAGGATCTGGACATTTTAAAGATTAAGAAGGTGGACTTTGTGGTACCTACCCATACCTCTCCCCCATACCACTCCTGTGGTAAAGCTGGGGTAACATTTTCTGCGAAGGATGAGATGTGTTACATCATGATGGCTCATCTCAGTGACACTGCAATGGGGAAAGTATTGGGCTTTTACAATAAGGTGTGGCAGGAAGGAAAACTGCCTGGAAGTCGGAAGCTGGCGGTAGTGGTGCCAATACGGAAACCTGGGAAAGACCCTACTAGTCCTTCAAACTATAGGCCGATAGCGTTAGGGATGCACTCATTAGGGATGCACAATATATCGGGGAACATATTGGAATCGGCCGATATTAGCTAAAAATGCCAACATCGGTATCGGTGCATACCTATATAACGTAGGTACATTAAAAAAAGTATTTTTGTATTTAACTAGGCAAGTCAGTTAAGAACAAATTCTTATTTACAATGACGGCCTAGGAACAATGAGCTAGCTACCTGCCGCCCTAGGCTACATGACGTAATGACGCCACGTAAAATGTTGCACTACACATGCAACACAGCATTCCTAACCTAGCCCACAATGTCTGCTGTGTGGATCAAGCAGTAAACAAGTCGAGCAGTCATTTGAAAGAGTAAGAACATTTCAGCGAGACAACTCAAAGGCAAAATCCATTAAATCCAAGATAATGGATTAATTGCCCTTGACAATCAACCGTTCTCTGTTGTGGGTGATGTTGGCTTTCGCCTACCAAGTGCGCTATTTTTCAGATGTTGCCCTACCGGAGTTACACAGTAATAGCGTCACTGCCATTAGCTTCACGACATACATACTATGGAACACCGTTTGGGTCTTTGAGTGTCAAAAAAGATACAGTAGCACTGTCAACGCTGTACAAAAAAGTCTGTAAACAAGCAAACACCGGCCACGAACGATGTGTTTACAATACCACATTGGTAATAAAGCATAATTTGTTCGACCGCAACTTCTGGGGTAGCTAGCTTTAGCTTGGTGCCTAGCTAATGCCATTACAACCAGCCTGAAAACAATGACCAGTAGAAACTGCAGTCATTTTCATTATTCTTAGCAATGATTTAGGAATACTTGTAAGTATCATCTAGGTTGACACTTGTTGTTCGCCTATTGAAATTGAACTTCAGTTCATGAAAATAAATAGCTAGCCAGCTACTTAACCCTGTTGCCCAAAACTAACGTTATAAGCAGCCAGCTAGTTTCATCTGGCTAGTGTGGCTTGACCGGACCGGGTTACAGGTTGCGAAGGTAGCCACAATAAGGATTAGACACAATAGTGGAATTTGCGGTTTGCCTTCAAAATAAAGATGTCATTGACAGTGATGCAAATGAATACAAATAGTAGAATTATGTAATACTTTTATTTTGAAGGCTAACCGCAAAGTCCACTATTGTGGCTAATCCTTATTGTGGCTAGCTTCACATCGATGGGTCCGACCACCATTAAATAAGAACTGTTTTATAAATTAGGGTTATTTTCCATGATGACACCTAGCTATAACAGTTGTTTTGCTAAGTTTCTTTTAATGACAAGCACTGTAGGTGCGTGAGACAACTTTACCACCATCATAGCATACGTATCGATGAATAGTTGTGATATATTAAATACGAGTGATAGTGTAATCAATGTGTAATAATGAAACAACTGAACAAATGACCAACGAAACTGCACAACAAGTAAGTGAAAGAAATAGGTTTTGATTATGTTTTACTGGTAATGGGGACATACGTAAATGCCAACAAAATAACTTTTTGGTCAGTGTGGTGTGTGTGTGTGTGTAACCTTTATTTAACTAGGCAAGTCAGTTAAGAACAAATTCTTATTTACAATGACGGCCCGAACGACGCTGGGCCAATTGTGCACCGCCCTATGGGACTCCCAATCATGGCCAGATGTGATACAGCCTGGATTCAAACCAGGGACTCTAGTGACGCCCCTTGCACTGAGATGCAGTGCCTTAGACCGCTGCGTCCATGTGTGTGTGTTAACTATTTAACTGTACTAGAATGCTTAAAAGGCCGCACATTTTTTCTATATCAGTTATCGGTATCGTATTTTTGGCAAGGAAAATATCGGATATCGGTATCGGCCAAAATTGTCATATCGGTGCATCACTACATCTCATGTACGCAAACTTATGGAAAGGATGATTATGGAAAGGCTGACTTACTTTCTGGAAAGTAGAGGACTAATGTCACCAGATCAAAGCGGGTTCAGGAAAGGCAGGGGAACAATGGATCCTGTACTGTGACTTGAGTCAAGTCATACGGAAGGCACAGGAAAATAAGGAGGTGGTGGTAGCCGTTTTCTTTGATGTAGAGAAGGCTTAAGATACGATGTGGAAGGAAGGCCTACTTATCAAGCTGGATAAATCAGGACCTCCCCGGTAGCAGTGATGCAGGTAGAGGTGGGAGAGAGGCTGTTAAAGTTAAGAAGACAACAGCTAGCCATGACATATTGGGTAAATCTACAAGAACTTAAGTTTACACATCCTACAAAAAAAAGGTGCTCCTAGAGTGCTGGGAACATGAACAAAATCTGAATACAAGCTTTTGGTGGATAGGCAATTGCATGGCGAGAGAGGTGGGGCTGTTTGGGAGGGAGTGTAGCCCCTCTGTGGGTCTTCTTGCTTTCCCACCTTGGTTTCTCCCTCAACCAGGGATAGATCTACGGTTGCTTGTGAGGGTAAGAGATGTTGAGGAAGGAGTAGATTCAGTTGTAAGTGAACATTTAAGGACACAATACTATGCTTTCTAGAATATATTCACAGATGGACCAAAGGACCCTAAAACAGGGAGGACAGCAGCAGCTTTCAGTGTTCCTGAGTTTAAGGTGGCAGTGACGAAAAGAGCAACGGATCATTTAACTGTTTACACAATGGAGTTGTTGGCCATACTATTGGCTGCCGAGTGTGTGGAGGAGGTGAGGCCAGACAGGTTAGTCACCTGCTCTGACTCATGTGCAGCATTGATGAGCTTAAATTCATGTGTGTCTCAGAGCAGCCAGGGTGTATTGTATGAGGGTTTGCATTGTTTGTATAGGGTGAAAAAGATGGGGTATTTGTGATGTTCCTCTGGGTACCAGCTCATGTGGGAGTAGAGGGGAATGAGAAAGTGGATATTATTGCCAAGCAGACTCCTAAACATCCTAATGTTGAGATGGAATTGTCAATCAGTATAGCAGAAGCCAAGGAATTAATAAATAAGTGGCAAGTGTTGTGGAACAGGGAGAGTAAGGGAAGACACCTGTATAAGATCCAGGAAAAGGTGGGAGCAGGGATGTCCTCAGGCCCGAGAGAGAAGGGAGGAAAGTGTAGTCACAAGGCTAAATAGTACATTGAAAGTGGTGGGGGAACATCCAACTGGGAGGTGTGATCATTGTCAGGAGGAGATGGAGACAGTGGAACATGTTCTATTTCAGTGCCAGAAATATGTGAGAGAAAGGGAGCGATTGCTATTAGATTTGAGGAGTAATGGGGTTGAAGAGCCAGGATTAAGTGAACTGCTGTGGAAATCTTCAGGGGATGTAGTATTTCATTATGTATTTCGTTTCCTTAGGGAGACGATATTATTGGATAGGATTTAGATCTTCGGTCCACACTCCAGTCCAGTTGGAGGCGGTAATGCACCTTAAAGTTGGTTGCCAACCGCCATATAGAATCCACAGAGGAAGCAGACGATCAGGTTTAACAGTCTCTCTGTTAAAGGGAAAAAAGGAAAAATGGAAACAGTATACCTGTAAATAGACAAAATCCGAAAGACAGTAGAAATGAGAGTCGCCACTGTGGCCTTTTACGGGTGTGCACTGGGTCTTCTGGCGATGGGCCTGCGAGAAATGTTTTCGGGATTTGAAGAGAATAGGTGCACAATGACCTATATGTTCGAGTACCCCGAGTACCGGGTGAGTAGTTTGCCTATTGACCTCAAACAAATTGCACCGTGCGCGATTCGGTTTCGGTTCGGCGTAATCACTCGGCACTGTCAACAACACTCGGAACGTTGCTGCCAAATGCGTAACATTATTTTAGTGTCCATCCTTTTCAGGACTAGCTAGCATTTTTCCCCCTCCAGCTGTCAATGCCCAGCTGTGATTTTGATAGCCATAATATGGATATGGCTAGCTATAAATTAGCCCGTGGCCGATATATAATGCTGAAAGCTCAAGCTACCTGTTGTTGTTAAGTACCTGCATTCGGCTTCCAATTTCAACATCGCACCTCATGCATGATTTTCAGGACTATTTCCTTGTTGAGGATGTCGACGGACTGTGTCATGCACACCTAGCTACGTTTCATATTTACCATGGAATTGTATATTCTTTCAAGTACTAGCTACAATAGATAGGTGGCATGGTTGGCAGTTACTGTATGTTGAGGATGCTTAGTGAGTGTGTGGTGTCATCATTGTATGTTACATCAGGGCTCAGGAGATCACACCTTGTGTTGGAAGCTGCAGTTGATCCATGATAAGTACTATAAGGTGATTATTCCACCCACTGAGTGCCTGGCACAACCATATGGCCCTGTGTGGTCAGTCTGCACTCACCATGGTGCTGATAAAATATGACGAATTAGCCCAATGTATTAGAAGTAGCTATTATATTTATTACCCAAACTTGTTCTCTGATCTGATTTGCTCAACCAAGAGTCAGTATCGGTCACGTGGTGCCACACCTCTCCTGTCCTTCAGCGTGCACACACGCATAATGATGCTTTCTCACTGTTCTGTTTTTTTCTTCTTCACTGTGATGTGTTAATCTGCCTAGAAGTGTGGTTCAGCTGTTCCCAGAATATGGCTCTACCTCTAGGGAGGTGTGTGTGTGTATCCTTAGTGTGTTGTACTTTAGGCCCGGAGAGTATGAGCTCTATCAGGGATGTGCGTATCCTCACTATGTTTGTGTGTTGACAGCGTATTGCCCTGCCCCGACGCGTGGCCCGCCAATATCCAGCGTATGGGCTTTACCTGTACGGAGAGGGCCAGTACGCTCAGGACACTCGCGGACTCAAACTAACCGGGGCTCCTGTTCTTTTCCTACCTGGAAACGCAGGCAGCTACAAACAAGGTGAGCCTCTACCACCATTAACCAAACTCATCCACTTTTCAAACTTACTCTAATCGAACATACCCACTCAGCTCAGATTAGGGAATATCACAAGCTTGCTCTCTCCATTGCTCTAACAATGGAAGCTAAGAATTTCTAATGTACAATATCTGCTTCGGTTACATATTGTACGTAGTCTGGTGAAAGTCTTGTATTTGAGAAAGATCTTATGGAAGGGTTTCCCAACTGGCGGTGATTTTATTTGGTCTCCCAAGATTTCTAAGCAAAAGAAATACACATAAAAAAAAATATATATTGAATTTATTTTGGGCAACAAAATGCACTATGTAGACCCAGAGGATATCACTTGAAAGTATTAATTAGTGTGTGTGTGTGTGTGTGTGTGTGTGTGTGTGTGTGTGTGTGTGTGTGTGTGTGTGTGTGTGTGTGTGTGTGTGTGTGTGTGTGTGTGTGTGTGTGTGTGTGTGTGTGTGTGTGTGTGTAAAAACACCAGTAAATCAGCTCCAAGGGATTTTAATTCTGGAAATCTGTTCCAAAGTATTCCCACGCATAAGAGAGTTATACAGTGTGTGTGTGATCGTATACAAGGTTTGAAATGATTCTGTTTTAGTTCAATATTATATCCGTTTGGGTTTCTTGCGGTCAATTTGCAGTTTACAAATGATTTGTAATTATGTTCTCTTCCCCCTGACCTTCTGGCTGAATTTAGTTGATGATCCCTGTTCAATGCCCACTCTAATGCAGATCTATCCTCTTCTGGTTTGGTGTTGCTAGTGGCTGCTGGTGGGAGTAGAACACCCACGCTCTCTTTCTCTCACTCTCAGTCTTGCACGCGTACGCCCACCCACCCCCACATACACACATGCAACATGCTCATAGTTTGCTATTTTACCATTATATGCTTGATGGTATTCAGTGTCCTCCATCATGGGTTCTGTTGCATTAGTCTATGTTACATGTTTTGGTTGCGATCACAAGCACAAACCTCAACCCAGGCATGATTTTTATTGATTTATCTTTATTTAACCAGGTAGGCCAGTTGAGAACAAGTTCTCATTTACAACTGCGACCTGGCCAAGATAAAGCAAAGCAGTGCGACACAAACAACAACACACGGTTACACATGGTATAAACAAACGTACAGTCAATAACACAATAGAAAAGTCTATGTACAGTGTGTGCAAATGAAGTAAGATTAGGGAGGTAAGGCAATAAATAGGCCGTAGTGGTGAAATAATTACGATTTAGCAAATATACACTGGAGTGATAGATGTGCAGAAGATGAATGCCCAAGTACAGATACTGGTGTGCAAAGGAGAATTTTTTTTATTTTATTTATATAAATAACAATATGGAGATGAGGTAGTTGGATTGGCTATTTACAGATGGGCTATGTACAGGTGGAATGATCTGTAAGCTGCTCTGATAGCTGATGCTTAAAGTTAGTGAGGGAGATATGAGTCTCCAGCTTCAGTGATTTTTGCAATTCGTTCCAGTCATTGGTAGTAGAGAACTGTAAGGAAAGGCGGCCAAAGAGGAATTCGCTTTGGGGGTGACCAGTGAAATATACCTGCTGGAGCGCGTGCTACGGGTGGGTGCTGCTATGGTGACCAGTGAGCTGAGATAAGGTGGGGCTTTACCTAGCATAGACTTATAGATGACCTGGAGCCAGTGGGTTTGGCGATGAATATGAATCGAGGGCCAGCCAACGAGAGCATACAGGTCGCAGTGGTGGGTAGTATATGGGACTTTGGTGTATTGGAGGCTATTTTGTAAATGACATCGCCAAAGTCAAGGATCGGTAGAATAGTCAGTTTTACGAGGGTATGTTTGGCAGCATGAGTGAAGGATGCTTTGTTGCGAAATAAGAAGCCGATTCTATATTTAATTTTGGATTGGAGATGCTTAATGTGAGTCTGGAAGGAGAGTTTACAGTCTAACCAGACACCTAGGTTTTATAATTGTCCACATATTCTTGGTCAGAACCGTCCAGAGAAGTGATGCTAGGCGGGCGGGCAGGTGCGGGCAGCGATTGGTTGAAGAGCAGCATGCATTTCGCTTTACTTGCATTTAAGAGCAGTTGGAGGCCACGGAAGGAGAGTTGTATGACATTGAAGCTCGTCTGGAGGTTAGTTAACACAGTGTCCAAAGAAGGCCAGAAGTATACAGAATGGTGTTTTCTGCGTAGAGGTGGATCAGAGAATCACCAGCTGCAAGAGCGACATCATTGATGTATACAGAGAAAAGAGTCGGCCACGAGAATTGAACCCTGTGGCACCCCCATAGAGACTGCCAGAGGTCTGGACAACAGGCCCTCCGATTTGACACACTGAACTCTTTCTGAGAAGTAGTTGGTGAACCAGGCGAGGCAGTCATTTGAGAAACCAAGGCTGTTGAGTCTGCCGATAAGAATGCGGTAATTGACAAAGTCAAAAGCCTTGGCCAGGTCGATGAATATGGCTGCACAGTATTGTCTTTTGTTGATGGTGGTTATGATATTGTTTAGGACCTTGAGCTTGGCTGAGGTGCACCCATGACCAGCTCAGAAACCAACCCATGACCAGCTCAGAAACCAGATTGCATAGCGGAGAAGGTACGGTGGGATTCAAAATGGTTGGTGACCTGTTTGTTAACTTGGCTTTCGAAGACTTTAGAAAGGCAGGGTAGGATAGATATAGGTCTGTAACAGTTTGAGTCTAGTGTCTCCCCCTTTGAAGAGAGGGATGACCGCGGCAGCTTTCCAATCTTTGGGGATCTCAGACGATACGAAATAGAGGTTGAACAGGCTAGTAATAGGGGTTGCAACAATTTTGGCAGATAATTTTAGAAAGAAAGAGAGGGTCCAGATTGTCTAGCCCAGCAGAACGCCACAGGATGTTTTTGTGCTGGTCAAGGGCAGTCACGTCTGGAGTGAATCAAGGGCTCTATCTGTTCCTGGTTCTACATTTTTTGAATGGGGCATGCTTATTTATGCTTATTTATATCTTTCCAGGATACCTCGGCCAGGTTGATTAGAAAGGCCTGCTCGCTGAAGTATTTTAGGGGGTGGTCGTTTGACCGCAGACCCATTACGGACGCAGGCAATGAGGCAGTGAGCACGCAACGAGTGCTCCCGCACATTGGCTAACCGGGCTATCTGCATTGTGTCCCACCACCCGCCAACCCCTCTTTTACGCTACTGCTACACTCTGTTCATCATATATGCATAGTCACTTTAACCATATCTACATGTACATACTACCTCAATCAGCCTGACTAACCGGTGTCTGTATGTAGCCTCGCTACTTTTATAGCCTCGCTACTGTATATAGCCTGTCTTTTTTACTGTTGTTTTTAGAGGTCGACCGATTATGATTTTTCAACGTCGATACCGATTAATCGGCCGATTTAAAATAATAAAAAAATATATTTGTAATAATGACAATTACAACAATACTGAATGAGCACTTATTTTAACTTAATATAAAACATCAATAAAATCTATTTAGCTTAAATAATGCAAAAACAAAGTGTTGGAGAAGAAAGTAAAAGTGCAATATTTGCCATGTAAAAAAGCTAACGTTTAAGTTCTTTCCTCAGAACATATGAAAGCTGGTGGTTCCTTTTAACATGAGTCTTCAATATGCCCAGGTAAGAAGTTTTAGGTTGGAGTTATTATAGGACTATTTCTCTCTATACCATTTGTATTTCAAATACCTTTGACTATTGGATGTTCTAATAGGTACTTTAGTATTGCCAGCCTAATCTCGGGAGTTGATAGGCTTGAAGTCATAAACAGCGCAATGCTTGAAGCACAGCGAAGAGCTTCTGGCAAATGCAGGAAAGTGCTGTTGGAATAAATGCTTACGAGCCTGCTGCTGCCTACCACCGCTCAGTCAGACGGCTCTATCAAATCATAGACTTAATTATAATATAACACAGAAATACGAGCCTTAGGTCATTAATATGGTCAAATCCGGAAACTATAATTTTGAAAACAAAACGTTTATTCTTTCAGTGAAATACGGAACCGTTCCGTATTTTATCTAACGGGTGGCATCCCTAAGTCTAAATATTGCTGTTACATTGCACAACCATCAATGTTATGTCATAATTATGTACAATTTTGGCAAATTAATTACAGTCTTTGTTAGGAAGAAATGGTCTTCACACAGTTCGCAACGAGCCAGGTGGCCCAAACTGCTGCATATACCCTGACTCTGCTTGCACAGAATGCAAGAGAAGTGACACAATTTCCCTAGTTAAAATAAATTCATGTTAGCAGGCAATATTAACTTAATATGCAGGTTTAAAAATATATACTTGTGTATTGATTTTAAGAAAGGCATTGATGTTTATGGTTAGGTACACATTGGTGCAACGACAGTGCTTTTTTCGCGAATGCGCTTGTTAAATCACCCGTAGGCTGCTGTTCAATGATAAATTAACAGGCACTGCATCGATTCTATGCAACGCAGGACAAGCTAGATAAACTAGTAATATCAACCATGTGTAGTTAACTAGTGATTATGTTAAGATTGATTGTTTTTTTATAAGATAAGTTTAATGCTAGCTAGCACCTTACCTTGGCTCCTTGCTGCACTCGCATAACAGGTAGTCAGCCTGCCACCCAGTCTCCTCGTGGAGTGCAATGTAATCGGCCAAAATCTGTCCAAAAATGCAGGTTGTTATGAAAACTTGAAATCGGCCATTCCGATTAATCGGTTGACCTCTAGTTGAGACCACATCGGGCGATAACGTCGGCAGTCCAGTCATGTTGGATCAGTGGGGCTCTGTGTCGACAATGAAGGGTCCAGGCCAATTGGCAAATTAGGTAATTGTAGCCCTAGAATTAGTTGGTATATGGGCCTAGCTCGAGGCTAGCTGGTGCTTGCTTCCGGACAGAGGCGTTAGCTAACAGTAGCCACTCGTTTGCAGCTAGCTAGGAGTAATGATCCAGAGTGGCAGTAATCCTGTGATATGGTAGAGAGAAGCAGTCCGATATGCTCTGAGTTGATATCGCGCTGTGCAGACTGGCAGGTGATTGTCCGAGCTAAGGCTGGCTGATTCCAGGGGGAAAAAGGCGAGGACAGCTAGCCGTGGCTAACAAAGACTAGTAGCTAGTTAGCTGGCTAGCTCCTGATGGAAGTTCCAGTTATAAGGAATAAAAATAGCAGATCCGTTCCACATTGGGTGAGGCGGGTTGCAGGAAAGTGTATTTACTTTGTAGATAGAAGTGAGATTATGATATATACGAAAAAAGACCGGCTAATCTTGGATTCATGATCTTTAGATGTTTTACATTCAACAACATCAGCACTAAGTAGGCTATGTTTAGGCTACTTTAAAGCCTGTCAAGCCTAATACCTAGTTTTACATTAAACACACTTAAAGGGATACTTTAAGATTTTGGCAATGAAGCCCTTTATCTACTTCCACAGAGTCAGATTAACTCATGGATACTCTTTATGTCTGCATTCAATATGAAAGAAGTTGTAGGTAATTTGCATTAGCACATAACTAGCATTAGCACAATGACTGGTATTAAATAGTATGTTAACAGCTAGCTGCTAGCTGTTACCATAGACTGCCAGTCATTGCTTTATTGATAGTTAGCAATTGCACTAACTGTAGTTAGCAACTTCTTTTAAGCTGTATGCAGAGACATACAAATGGTATCTACAAATTATCCCTTTAATCAGAGTTGACTTAAACTGTTAAAAGGAGTGCTACTGTTCACAGGGAGGTGAAATGAGGTCCAGGTTCACAGGTAAATTGAAGGGATGCTTAAATCCATAATCTACACACTGCCCTCTGTTTTTCTAATCAGATTACTTAACTCTAATAGTAAATCTAGTCTATTCAGAGGTCATCTTGTGTTGATATCCATGAGCTTGGTCAACCCTAATCCTCACATGGGGGGACAGCCACTGTTCAGGGATGTGGTGGATGAATGTCAGGGATGATGGTCCCATAAGCAAAGAAATAGAAATTTAAAGGAACTTTCACCCTGGCTCTGCCACGGAACATAGTCATTACTATATTAACAACATTACGTTTATAATAAACATCAAGATTATCGAAACCACAAGCTAGTAGAAAGTTTAGTTTTTTTCCTGTGTTCGGCTGCTAAACAACAAAGTTCAGCATTCATTTTATTTTTTGTGTTACCTTTATTTAACTAGGCAAGTCAGTTAGGAACAAATTCTTATTTACCATGATGGCCTACCGGGGAACAGTGGGTTAACTGCCTTTTTCAGGGGCAGAACGACAGATTTTTACCTTGTTAAAAAAAAAATCTGACATTTGTTTTTCATCATGCCTGTGTGGTGTTCTGTCTAGCTGTGCTAATAACAAACAAGCACGAAAATGAGTTCCAGTGCCTTCGGAAAGTATTCCGACCCCTTCACTTTTTCCAAATTTTGTTAGGTTAGAGCTTTATTCTAAAATGTATTAAATATATTTTTTTCCCCTCATCAATCTATACACAATACTCCATAAACACAAAGCAATAACAGGTTTTGAAACATTTTTGCTAATCTATAAAAAATAAACTCAAATATTACATTTACATAAGTATGCAGACCCTTTACTCAGTACTTTGTTAAAGCACCTTTGGCAGTGATTACAGCCTTGAGTCTTCTCGGGTATGACGCTACAAGCTTGGCACACCTGTATTTGGGGAGTTTCTCCTATTCTTCTCTGCAGATCCTCTCAAGCTCTGGATGGGGAACGTCGCTGCACAGCTATTTTCAGGTCACTCCTAAGAAGTTCGATTGGGTTCCAGTCTGGGCTCTGGCTGGGTCAGTCAAGGACATTCAGAGACTTGTCCCGAAGCCACTCCTGCATTGTCTTGGCTGTGTGCTCAGGGCCGTTGTCCTGTTGGAAAGGGAACTTTCGCCCCAGTTTGGAGTCCTGAGCGCTCTGGAGCAGGTTTTCATCAAGGATCTCTCTGTACTTTGCTCCGTTCATCTTTCTCTTGATCCTGACTAGTCTTCCAGTCCCTACCACTGAAAAACATCCCCAGAGCAATGCTGCCACCACCATGCTGTAGGGATGGTGCCAGGTTTCATCCAGACGTGGTGCTTGGCATTCAGGCCAAAGAGTTCAGTCTTAGTTTCATCAGACCAGAGAATCTTGTTTCTTATGGTCTGAGAGTCCTTTAGGTGCCTTTTGGCAACTCCAAGCGGGCTGTCATGTGCCTTTTACTGAGAAGTGGCTTCCGTCTGGCCACTCTGCCATAAAGGCCTGATTGGTGGAGTGCTGCAGAGATGGTTGTCCTTCTGGAAGGTTCTCCCGTCTCCACAGAGGAGCTCTGTCTGAGTGACCATTGGGTTCTTGGCCCTGACCAAGGCCCTTCTCCCCCGAATGCTCAGTTTGGCAGGCAACCAGCTCTAGGAAGAGTCTTGGTGGTTCCAAACTTCTTCCATCCCATTTAGGACGTCATTGAAAATAAGAATTTGTTCTTAACTGACTTGCCTAGTTAAATAAAAAAAAAACATTTAAAAGAATAATGGAGGCCACTGTGTTCTTGCAGACCTTCAATGCTACTGAAATGTTTTGGTACTTTTCCCCAGATCTGTGCCTCAACACGATCCTGTCTCAGAGCTCTGCAGACAATTCCTTCTACCTCATGGCTTGGTTTTTGCTCTGACATACACTGTCAACTGTGGGACCTTACATAGACAGGTGTGTGCCTTTTTCAAATCATGTCCAATCAATTGAATTTACCACAGGTGGACTCCAAGTTGTAGAAACATCCCAAGGATCATCACTAATCTCATAGCAAAGGTTCTGAATGCTTAAGTAAATAAGGTATTTCTGTTTTTGCTTTGTCATTATGAGGTTTTGTGTGTATATTGATCAGGGGAGAAAACATTTTAATCAATGTTAGAATAAGGCTGTAACGTAACAAAATTAAGAAAAAGTCAAGGGGTCTGAATATTTTCCCGAATGCACTGTAAACTATACAGGGGAGTGTACACTATTTAATGCTAACTCAAAAAGAGAACTGGGTATTCAACAAGAATGTTTTATGGTAAAAGTAGCATACACAAATACAGTATGAACAATGTAGTACAGTTCAGTGTGTAGAAAACTGTAGCTACAGATTGTTACACCAGATAATGTGATTTAACCAAATATTTTTGGTATCCATTACTGGGAGTGTTGTGGAAATTTCCTGTATTACTCAATAAAGAGAGAGAGAGAGCTAACCACACACAAGTCAGAGTTAAATTATATATTCCATCTTTAATATATATACAAGCTTCACCAAAGCCCTTTATGACTCTCAGATCAATTCAGTGTCTATAAATGAATTCTCTGAGAGTGCTTACAAAACAATTCTTAGTTTCATTTATAGCCAAGATACACCCCTCTCAACTTACAAAGAATCCTTTACCCGAAAGAAGAATATCCTATCGCTAGACAGCATCAGCTATAAATCATCGTTCAGTTTGTTCTCCCAAGACCAGGTTTAAATCTCATGCTTGATACTTCACTGTCTACCAAAACATTACCTCATCCAATGGCATATATCAATTGTCATTTCTAGATACTCCCAAACCTGGACAAACTCAAACTCAGACAGTGAGCCCCTTAGGTCAAATACTAGGTCAAGATAAGGGCAACCTCAGAGGGGACATACAATGGTTCCAAACACGGCCAAACTCCTTCCCCCTATGAGAAAAGTAGGGAGTGACTGGCGTGCAGACATTGTATGAAATAACTAACTGGTTCCCCAATTAATAACTCCATCCCATGGTTTAGGAATAGTTACAAACAACGTTCCCATAAGAAAACAACGTTCCACTCTGTCCTCCTCCCCTTCTAATATTCTACTTAGCACCACATGGTTTAACAGATACATTGACATATGAAGACAAGCCTGACCTCTCCCCTCTCTGGCCCCAAGTTACCAATCCCTAGCTCAGAAGATTCTAATGACAAGTATCTCACAAGCATATGATGAAAATAACATCTTATCTATCTATGTTACTTAGCTAAATCTGATTCTGCCACGACAGGAGTTACAGGATAGGTACTGCTTGGTGTAGCACAGAGCATATTTGACCAGCCTTAGCTTAGCAATACTGTCTTCGTCCTCAATTCTGGGAACACAAGTCTCAAAATGTCCGTGTCTAGTTGCAGGGGGTCCTTTTGAATTTCGAAAATGCTCCGTCATTAAAATAAATATTTGTTTTGCTCCACGAAGTAACCCAATAAAGGTTAAGCCACCATCTTGTCTATTTCAAGCCTTCTCTCATTGATCGAGACAGTTGGGTGTCTAAACGAAGACAGCATCACTAAGGTTGGTTGAAAATCCTCTGTGCTATACCAAACAGTACCTATCCAGTAACTCCCAGTAATGGATACTGAAACATCTTTGGTTAAATCATATCATCTGGTTTAATAATCTATAGCTAAGAGAACTGGTGATCAGTGTCGTGGAAAATCATTTCAAATACAACGCTTATCAGAACTTGTAAATTCAATCATGCTCTTTATTACAACTGTACAGCCCACTGGCATGTCCCCGCGGAACACACCCCGCGGAACACACACACACCTCCCCAATTTCCCAGAGCCTTAGCTCCTATATTTATACACACATAGCACTATGTCCATCCCTTATGCAAATGAAGTCTCCCTTCTCAAGTCATTCGCCACCACTATCCTCTAGTTCAAGCTTCCCGCTTGTTCACGCCCAATAACGCCCACATCTGCTCTCAGCTAGACTACAATGGTGGCCGGACCCTCCATCCTAGTGTGTCAGCAGATTCTGTGTCTCTTCCTTTCATCAATGTGTCAATGCACTTTGCCCCCATTGGAATCAGCAGATTCTGCCTTATAGGCCTTCTTTTTAGAAGCAGCTGACTATGGATCCCTCTATCTTTAGTGTGTCAGCATAATGTGTCAATGTACTCTTTGTTTTGTTTGCCTTTATTGGAATCAGCAGATTCTGTCCTATAAACCTCTGTTTAGAAGCAGCTGACTATGAATCTCTTTATCATTAGTGTCAGGTCAGCAGACCATGTGTTCTCTCCCTTTCATTAGTGTCAGGTCAGCAGACCATGTGTCTCCCTTTCATTACTGTGATCTATTTTTAATGTTCAGCCATTTTATACATCTATGTGCTGTCCTATACATCTCATTTACTCCTACAAATCCCTCCTCTGGGGCTAATTAGCCACATAAATTATACAAACAAGACTTTGGGATAGTAAATGAGAATACCTATGATAAACAAGAAAATACAAAAAAATAAAAACAAAGTGAAGCAGATAAACCAACTAGACCAAACATCTCCAATGTGAAATAGGAGTAAAAGATCCAAACAGAAACATGAAAGAAAACCTAACTAGACCAAACATCTCCAATTGTCATAAGAGTAAAAGATCAAATTAGGTATAAAAAATAAAAGATAATACAATGAATATAATAATAAATTTAATATGAGAAAACAAAGACCTACATGCAGTTACAAAACACCTCTCTAATAAGACACCTCTCTAATAAAGTGATATCAATGATACCAACCTTTGTTTAGAAGATTAAGGACATGGTCCATAGACACTTGTAACCGGAATACCCTCTGTTACCTAACATGTTTTTGAAATTAACCTAGTTCTTTAGAAGGCATAACTAGTATTAATTAAAGGAAACCAGATATATTCATTGATATACATATCTAAAAATTCAACCGAACATACAAAAACACAAGGCCTTAAACAAATATAGATATACTAAAATCCTTACATAGGAACACATTCCTCATCCTTACAGATACTACAATCTCCTCTTTGACATTTCACGCAAAACACGGGGTCTCCGTGATGGTCATGGCCTTCCACATTAAATTTTTGCACCACTTGCACTTACGGCGCAAATGACACTGTTTGTGGACATGTACAAGTAGACATTCATCTGAATTTGGGAATACAGCATATACAGGTAGACCATCCTTACGAAAATCATGGCAAGCATAACCACCTCCCTGCACCACTCCATGTAGACAATTTGGATTACCAAACGGGCAGTCTAGAGGTCCACCAACCACATTGCAGGGCTATCCATTTCTGTCAGTATACTGACCTGGTCTCCCAGGTACAGGACTAATTATCACAGGAGGGTCAACTCTCCTTACAGACATCTGTTTAACTGTTGTCTGGACCACAAGTGATTTTACCAAGGGTAAAACACAACAAAATACAATACCCAGAGCCAATAACCCTCCTCCCAGCATAATAGCCATCCTAGCAAACATAGCTCCCCACTTTCCTAATGCTAGATCCAACCAGTCCCAAACATGAGAGTCAAACCCAGCATTTGCCTTAACCTCTGCTCGTAGCCTGTCTATTTTGCCAAGTCATTTTACTGGTAGCCTGTACCTGTTCCCCCAACGCTGTTAGAGCCGAGTCAGTATAGTTAATGAATCTCTGTTGGTTATAATATATATAATTAATCCACTCTAAGTTTTTATTTGGTGTTATCCACAAAAATATAGATTCCAAATCCTGATTTAACTTCATCTCTTGCCTTGAACTCTCGAGGTACACCTCTAGGCTGTCCAATTGTATCAAGGTATACCTCAGGGTCTTTCTCATACGCCCTTTTAACCCTAGGATTAACATAGTCATCATGGGGTGATTTAATAATGGTAACCTGTTGAATTGTTCTAACTAAGGCACAAAGACCAATCCATTCATTATGCAATACATTCAACAGTTAGTTTCTGGATGTGTGGAAAGAACAATCAGCAATACCTCTGTCTTGATTTTTCAACATAGTAAGAGATGATGCAACCTGAGTTATTTTACCACACAACCCTTATCTATTCATTATCAACCCTTTATCATTATTTCTACGTACTCCTGTAGTCTCTAGCACCCAAATAGTATCACATTCTACAGTAGTGTCCTACATCAATTCCTTCGGTGTCATGGCTGTAAAAACATTCATATTTTCCTTTAACCACGGTACCTCTGTCTAATTGAGGTACAGTTAATTCAGTTCTAATGTTATAGGCATCACAATCATTGTCTCCCAACATGGTCTTATTCAACATAGTTTTACCCCTAGTGCTTACCCAGAGCAATCCTATATTCTATGTCACACAAGGGAATAGAATACTTTCTATTGGTATAATGGTCATTTTTCCAACTTACACAGTTTTTAAATGATGACAGTTCAGAGACTATTAAAAGATCAGACAAATGTGATTTTCTACACAAAATACAATTGTCCATTCTGTGTTTGTTTGCCATATACTTAGCCCATTTGTACCACTCGTTCTTCACTACTTCTTCTTGTGTGGTGTCCTTGAGTGGTTCTGATTCTGATATATCTAATTCTGTCGCTTTTACAATGTTCTTATCTTGAGGTAGATCATTAACTTTTATCAGAAAGTTCCAAATGTCAGTAAAAAACTCTCCTGACTCTGATGTCTCAGGATGCTTTGTGGGTACAGTGATCTACTTGGTAAGGGAGGTCGATGTCATCTCAGTGGTAGCTACTGTGGTCGTCACAGCAGCCGCCACCCTTGTTGTTGTCACAGGTTCTTCCTGTTCAGATACAGGGGTAGGATCAATCTTAATGACCGTGGTGCTACTCCCTTCGGTCACTGTTGTTCTTGTTATTTCAACTATTAATTCTTCACCTTCAACTGGTTCAATCTGATTCATGATGAGCACCCTCTCGTCTTTTTCTTTGATTAATGTCAGGTCACATCCTTTCGGGTCCCAAACGACTTGTCCCTTTGTTTGGTGATGTGTCCATCCACAGAGGGCCATCTCCAGTAAGGGTTTGATCCTTATGATTGAGATAGACTTCAGTTCTCCTGCTTCTGTTATAAATTGAGGTGGAACAGAGATTCTAACCTTGTCAGTCTTTTTGGATTGTTCGGCTGATTCCTTTCTTCTCTTCCTGCTTCCACCATACATCTTGATTGTGCATTAGTCTGTTGTTTCTATACTAGCATTCACTGTTACTTCTGTTATGTCAATGTCATTATTCTTTTGTTGTTCTAACTTCAATTGTCTGTAAAGGAGACCATTCAAAAGTTTAAAAGTCAATTGTGGGGAAATCCCCATTTTCTTCAGCTTGCAGGACTTTTCCTCCTCTTTCTTCACCTGAGGCTCCCTCCTCAGGCCGGACTTAACTTCCATCTGGAAGGTTTCAATTTTTAGGGAAAAGATGTTCTCATTCTGTGCCTTGTGAGGCCTCTCCTCCTCTTCTGGGTGCATTAGTCAGTGCACTTGTCGTATTTTGACTTTCACTTCATTTGCTGTTTTCTTGGCTCCTCCCTGGCGTCTCAATCGTTTCCGCTGCTCCTGCTCCCTCCGGGCTCCCTCCTGGTGAATCAGCATCCTCTGTGTCCTCATCTCTATGTGGTTGTATCCTTCTCTCTGTTGGGACTCAGCTGCAGTGGTTCAGATGGTACCACGTCTGGCTTCCTTTCACTTGGACGGCCGTTCTTGTTGCTTTGGCCACCTCCTAGGGTCCTTCTCTCCTCGGTTGATCCCACTTCCTCCGGAACACTTGAACGTGGACTAGATCTCCTGGTATCACTGGGAGAGGTCCTTCTGGTCCCCTTGGATCATCAGACGTGGAACCTCTCGTCCTGGTTCAGGTTTCTGCCTTCTTTCTGTGAGGCATTCAGACTTAGAGACTTATGGCCTCTGTTCTATGATTGCACCATACATCCTCTTATTTCCATCACTCATCACACAACAAACAGACATTCCAGCTGAAGCTGGCGAACCCCTCTCCTTCTGTTTTCCTAGACATAAGACTTGGAAAACAACAGACAAAACATAACAGCATTGACAATGTTATGTGTTATGCATAAATATATTCATGCAAACTGAAATCTGAGACCATGACAATTCCCACTCTCTCTTTACCTGACTCTATGCCTCCAGGATACTTTTCTGCTGGACTCCACAAAAATAAAAGCCCTAAAAAGCTTCCTCATGCTTCCACCCAGTCTTCCCCTTTCGGCCCCAGGTTCTGAGAGGTGTTCCCAAATCATGTCAATTTTTACTTAGTTTCCCATCTGCTCCATTTTAACTGATAATCATGTACATAACCTACAATTAACATTATCTCTTCTTGAATTAATTCAACACTGTTTATGCTTTCATATCAATCCCTTTAACATGTTTGTTTAGAGTATAATATCCTATCATCTATTCTTTTTCACATGATGTATTAAAAAATGAAACAAGTAACCTCCAAACTCAACCCAGTATGTCTAAAGTAGCCCCCAAACTCAACCCAGTATGTCTATAGTGGAATCTAATCTCTCTCTCTCTCTCTCTCTGATTCCACGTCCTCTGTCATGGTGTTTTCAAGCTCACCCATTATTCAGCTGGACCTCACTTCTCGTGAGACTTATGCACCCACCAAAGAGAGACATGAAGATCTTTACCACTGCAGTGCTGTAAGAAGTATACCACCAGCCTGGTGTATCTTGATGTACACTCAGTCTCCAGAATGCAGCCCAAGCCCTTCCATTTCTGGCTGTTTTTTCCTGAGGACATACACACTAACACATGGGTTATTCCCTGACAACAGACTTCCTTCTTATAGCAAGATCACTAAATCTTAATTTTTAATAACAGCCCTATGTAACCATTCTGCCTCAAATACCTGGCCTCCTGCCACAGAAATATTCATAATGATAGTCAAATGATTGTCCCTACAGCAACTGCTGTAAAATAACATGTAATCATTCAAGCGTTTTCCAGTTGGATTAATATCCAATCCTAACAAAACTATGTCATAAGTTTCTTAAACTTTTGCTCTAATGTTCAAAATGCCACCACTTATTCTTTTTACCATATCTTTAGATATGTGAATTGTTCTATTTACTTTTAGAATTGTCCCTATATTTTACACAGCCAGCTGTCTTTCCTTTTCTGTGAATTATCTCTATTTTTATACATATTTCTAGAAATAACACCCCTTTACTACCATTACCTTCATTTATAAGTCCCCTAACCCATAACTGCCATTGTTTGATACATACTTAAAACATCCTTAAGTCAATTTATATATCATTTATATCAGTCCCTCCTCAGGAACATATACACAACCTTATGTTCCTCAAAACAAAAATAAATTGACCAAATGAGAAAAAGAGAAAAAATAAATAATAAAAAATAAATAAATAATAATAATAATAATAATTGCACATTTGCAATATTACCACTATTTGTAATGTAATGGAAAACGTCCATCCGTTTCATTCTATGCCAATGTTATTGTTGGTCTCTTTCTTCTTCATTCATGGGTATCTTCGCACAACAGACTACCTATTTATTCAATTGAACATTACATTTTATCATCCCAATTCCAATGACATTATAAAACGAAAGAAACAAAAAACCTTTAATCTAAAATTCTGTAAGTTCTGTCAACCTCCTTGTCTCAGGATTAGTTTCCAGAGCTTCCCTAAGCCTATTAACGTTAAACAGTTCTATATCCAAATAACTAAACAGTTATATTTTTTATTTTATACATTTTCCAACCCAATATTCATGATAACAATCCTTAGTGTTTACTTTAACTCAAATTTGACCTTATCTATTCAATACACAACATCCCTTTAATAATTAACATTTATACTAAACACTTTAAATACCAGTACTATCTATTTTCCCAATAGCCCTTTTGTCTCAGTTTCTCTCATGAGTGGCCTGATAATAAAAAGGTCAGTACCCCAATTCCTTTAAGTCATTATTCTCCCAACAAATATAATGTCATTTCAGCATGTCTTTTTTAGATACAGTTCACAGGTCATCAGACACAGTTGTCCCTCACTATTCAGCCGGTTAGGGTGGGTTTGAGCTCCACACCCACTTGTAGTGATATTCTCTCCCATGCCTTAAAGCATTCTGACGTCACCTTCTATGATAACTCCCTTATTCTACCGGTGATTTCTCAGACGAATTACAGATGAGGTATTTATCAACAAAACCCTTTGGAGTAACTTTCATCACTTTCTATATGCAGAATGAACAAAACACATTTGTGTATTTATCCAAAGACCATAACCCCAAGGAACTGATAGTTTTACCCATGTTATATCAAAATAAAAATTAAAATAAACCTATTCGAATAACTTATTCAATTTAAGGGTACAACTCTTCATAATTTTCCCAGGGACATAATAGATTTTCAAAGTAATTATACAGTTTGAATAGAGCCTGGTGTCTTTTAAACATTTTATAAGTAAATCCCACCTGTTTCAACAATTTCTAGTAAAAGGTGATCAGTCTTTCACAGGAAATTCTTAGGATTCAGGGCATTTTGACACCATTAAAATGTTTCCACTCCCCCTTTCTTTAGGAACAACTTAAATACATTTTTCAAAAACATGTCCATCCTTTTGCATACCCAATTTGAAACTGAATTGGAAAAAACCCTTCCAATAAATCTACTAATGCATATTCATTCCCAGTACATGGTGTACTTACTAGTGAACCATAAGCCAATAATCGCAAAGGGACTGGACTCACTCATCCAGAACTCCATGTTTTAGCCTTATCCAGATATTTTTATTTTTAAAGCGGCTGACTTTAATTAACTGCTTTCCACAGTAATGCAGTCTCCAATGACATTGTTGACCAGAGAAGATTAAAAAACCTTTTTTTTTTTTTCTTATTCTTTCTGGAAAAGAAAGTGTACATATCGTTAATATTCACAATGTTACCTTTTAGTCAGCAAACCAATAATTTTACTTATCCATAGATTTTATTCTAAAGCGTCTTTAACAGTTCCAGAGAATTGTGGTATATAATGTCTAACAATTAAAATTCCATCGTTACTCTACTAGATGTCAAGTCAAACGTGATCTAATACTTCTTCTTGACCACATATAAACTGTAATCTCTATGAAACACTCATTGTTCGCTCAGAGACTATACACCGCCAAGTAAAAAATTCCATTCTCACTAACCTCAAACCAATTAGTTGTTTGTTATTTTGACAAGGATATAAACTCTCGTATATCGGCATTTCCTGCTACCACACTAAGTTCTAGTGTCACCTTACACTAATTTTCCCCATAACCCGCTATATCCATATTCAAAACAGGGAGCTATTTTCTTATTTTTTTTAGATATTGTCAATAGTTCTACTAATCACCCGCACGTCTGCGAGGACGAGTGGAACCACATTTGTCTTTTATAGTAATGTATTTTCTGAAGATAGAATGTTACCGGGTAATGGCGTCCCCCATTATCCAGTTTTTTCATATTCAATCCGAATTCGGTAGAACTAATGTGCGCGTCTTTCAGTGACTCCATGGCTTTTTAAAAACCCTCTATGCTAGGGAGAAACAATCATTTTTGTTTTCATGCCACTATTTATTCACGGTTTTAGTGAAACAAACCTCTCATATTCTGGTCTCTGTCCTTCAGGCTATTTTTAGACTGCAGTCTCTGTGGGTACAGAGTGATCGATGGCCTGTTTTTTCCTCTTCCTTTGTTACACCGTTCGTGAATCCATAATCTGTCCTGAATTTCACTATTTATCTTAACTAACCTAGATTCATTTTTAACTTTATAGTACAATTTCAATTTATCGACGATTCTACTTTCTGTTTTGTTACACACTGTTCTATCCGTTTTTATACTATTTGGTTTAAACCTCTTTTATTATCTTTATGGTTATTTATTTTAACACCTTTTTTAGTATTCTACTATGGTCGCTTATTACTTTATCACATCAGTGTTTTTATCCTTGATTATAACTTATTTTACTTCGATGTTCCTTAATTTCGTTCCTCTTCCCTGTGAGAGTTAAATGCACTCTCCTTCTCAAATTACACTCAGTTAACTGTCAGAGAGGCTTGCGCATGCCTCTTCCTACCAGCAGTTAGTCACAGACACACACACACTATTTTCCTAATCTTACTTCCTAATGTTCTATCTCTACACAGATCTACTCATTTCTTACAACATTATCATTCATCCTTTTATGTTTCATCCGTTCATGCAATCCCTTTGTTTTTACCTCAAAACAACTCAGTCTTTCTTTATTGACTTAATTCACTTCCTCCTACATAAGCCTAGACTGCTAAGATTTCTACAATATGACGAGACTACTGTCTAATCGGATCAGCTTGTCTTCATATCCTATTCAACCCCCCAATACTGATCTTTTCTTCTATTATTAGAGTAGTATTGTGGCGTGACCTACTGAATTTCAAAACCTTGTTAGCTAGACAGAGCGGTTTTTTATTCGCAGGATTTCTTTTGCATTTGAACGCCGCACAATCGGGCCAACGTTTTCCTGCACCTACATATTTCACCCGTACAGTCCTCCTTTCAGAGCGGAAACTATGAATATTTATTTAACTACTGATTTATGTTTTGACCGTATAAGTTACTTTTGCAGTTGAACGCCGCACAATCGGGCCAACGTTTTCCTACAACCTACTGATTTATGCTTTGACCGTATAAGCTACTTTTGCAGTTGAACGCCGCACAATCGGGCTAACGTTCTTCCTGCCTTCTAAATATTTCACCCGTTCAGTCCTTCTTTCAAAGCGTTAACCATGAAATATTTATTTAACTACTAAACATTCACCAACAGACCCTTCTGCCGCGACGTGAATATCCCACCCAAGCAGACCTTTTTAAAAATGTTCCTTTTTTAAAGAGCGGTATCGCGGCTTCCTAACTACTTATT